>NW_027513246.1:0-238566 GCF_048772815.1 Callospermophilus lateralis | reverse complement strand
AAACCACAAGTGACAAAACTCCCTCCAGCACTGTGTTCCAGTTGAACCCCTTGTATTTCGTGAGGCAAATACCAAACTCCCAGTGCTGCAGCAGGAAACACCACGAAAAGTGGAGGATGAACAAAAGGCTTCACAGTCCACACGGGGAGACACTTAGACCCCAGTGGCCACAGTTTACATACAAAGAGAGAATTCAGCACTGCTGCCTCATGTGCTTTGGAAAGCAAGAAAGAATGTCCTCCAGGTCACATAGATGCAGACCCAGCTTTGATGATCTCACTACAAAGGAAGCTAAAGCTACTGACAACAACATATATTTCAAGTGCCCATCCTCAGAGGAAGTTTCTCTAGAAGTCTTTAGGCCAGCACACCTCCATATTTGTGGAGTGTTTACCCTGTACCTTACTTTGGGATACTCCTCTACCACCTCCAAGTTTGTGACCTCCTAAATATTTTCCATTCCAGATATGTATTTACAGATTTTCTAACTCTTCTCCTCTAATTGTTTCTTATTTGGGGAGATGGTAACATGAAGGCATTGTTCTGGATGAAAGTGGGAAGATTTTTGTGTAGCACATATTTGTATACACATTGGATTCATTTTCCAATTTTCCATTCCAAAAACTGAATCCCTGACACTAACACATACCCTACAAAACTCTGACTACTAATCCTAATATGATGGAGAAAAATGACCCAAACTGAATAGAAAAACAAGCAGTTCTGAAGAGGCATGGTGTATAGTCGGACTTGCCTTTTGCATGATAAAGTGTAGGTGTTATAAACCTAGTCAATTTTTAATTGAAATAGTTCTCCATGTGTTTTTTTCCTTTGATATTTATTGTTTGTTCTTCAAAACATTACATAGTTCTTGACATGTCATATTTCACACTTTGATTCCAGTAGGTTATGAACTTCCATTTTTCCCCGTATACAGATTGCAGCATCCCATCAGTTACACATCCACTGTTTTGCATATTGCTATACTAGTGTCTGTTGTATTCTGCTGCCTTTCCTGTCCTCTACTATCTCCCATCCCCTCCCCTCCAATCCTCTCAATGTACCCCATCTGCTGTAATTCATTTCTTCCCCTTGTTTTCGTCCCCTTTCCGCTCACTTCATCTTGTATTTAATTTTGTATAACCATGAGGGTTTCCTTCCATTTCCATGCAATTTTGCTTCTCTTTCCTTTTCCCTCCCACCTCTCACCCCTGTTTAATGTTAATCATCTTCTCATGCTCTTCCTTCCAACTCTGTTCTCAGTTACTCTCCTTATATCAAAGAAAACATTTGGCATTTGTTTTTTAGTGATTGGCTATCTTCACGAAGCATAACACGTTCTAATGCCATCCATTTCTCTGCAAATTGTATGATTTTGTCATTTTTTAATGCAGAGTAATACTCCATTGTGTATAAATGCCACATTTTTTTAATCCATTCATCTATTGAAGGGCATCTAGGTTGGTTCCACAGTCTTCCTATTGTTAATTGTGCTGCTATGAACATAGATTTATCAGTGTCCCTGTAGCATGCTCTTTTTGGGTCTATAGGGATTAGACCGAGAAGGGGAATTGCTGGGTCAAATGGTGGTTCCATTCCCAGCTTTCCAAGAAATCTCCATACTGCTTTCCAAATTGGCTGCGCCAATTTGCAGTCCCAACAGCAATGTACAGGTGTACCCTTTTCCCCACATCCTCGCCAGAACTTGTTGTCGTTTGACTTCATAAAGGCTGCTAAGCTTACTGCAGTGAAATGGTATCTTAGGGTGGGTTTGTTTTGCATTTCTGTGAATGCTCGAGATGGTGAGAATTTTTTGATGTACTTATTGATTGATTGTATGTCCTCCTCTGAGAAGTGTCTGTTCAGGTCCTTGGCCCATTTGTTGATTGTGTAATTCATTTTCTTATTGTTAATTTTTTTGATTTCTTTGTATAACTCTGGATATTAGGGCTCTATCTGAAGTGTGAGGAGTCAAGATTTGTTCCCAGGGTGTAGGCTCCCTTTTTACCTCTCTTATTGTTTCTTTTTCTGAGAAAAATCTATTTAGTTTGAGTAAGTCCAGTATGTAGATTCTAGTTATTAACTCTTATGCTATGGGTGTCCTATTTAGGAATTTGGAGCCCTACCCCACAGTATGTAGATCATAGCCAAAGTTTTCTTCCATCAGATGCCGTGTCTCTGATTTGATATCAAGTTCCTTGATCCATTTTGAGTTAACTTTTGTGCATGGAGAGAGAAAGGGATTCAGTTTCATTTGTTACATATGGAATTCCAGTTTTTCCAGCACCATTTTTTAAAGATGCTATCCTTCCTTCATTTCATGCTATTAGCTCCTTTATCAAATATAAGATAGCTGTAATTTTGTGGATTGATTTCTGTGTCCTCTATTCTGTACCATTGGTCCACCCACCTGTTTTGGTACCAGTACCATGCTCTTTTTGTTACTATTGCTCTGTAGTATAATTTGAGGACTTGTATCGCTATACCGCCTGATTCAAACTTTCTGCTTAGAGTTGTCTTTGATATACTGGGTTTTGTATTTTTCCATATGAATTTCATAATTGTTTTATCTATTTCTACAAGAAATGCCCTTGGGATTTTGATTGGCATTGCATTAAACCTATAGAGAACTTTTGGTAATATCGCCATTTTGATGATGTTAATTCTGCCTATCCATGAACAGGGTATATTTTTCCATCTTGTAAGATCTTCTTCTATTTCTCTCTTTAGGGTTCTGTAGTTTTCATTGTGTAAGTCTTTCACATCTTTTGTTACGTTGATTCCCAAGTATTTTATTTTTATTTTGAGGATATTCTGAATGGAGTGGTAGTCCTCATTTCCATTTCAGAGGATTTGTTGCTGATATACAGGAATGCCTTTGATTTATGATTGAAGATTTTATATCATGCCACTTTGCTGAATTCATTTACTAACTCTAATAGTTTCTTTGTAGACCCTTTTGGGTCTGCTTTGTATAGAGTCATGTCATCTGCAAATAGTGATAATTTAAGTTCTTCTTTTCCTAATTTTATGCCTTTAATTTCTTTCATTTATCTAATTTCTCTGGCCAGTGTTTCGAGAACTATGTTGAACAGAAGTCGTGAGAGAAGGCATCCCTGTCTTGTTCCAGATTTTAGAGGGAATGCTTTCAATTTTTTCACAATTCAGAATGATACTAGCCTGAGGCTTAGCATAGATTGCTTTTACAATATTGAGGTATGTTCCTGTTATCCCTAGTTTTTCTAGAGTTTTGAACATAAAGGGATGCTGTACTTTGTTGAATACTTTTTCTGCATCTATTGGGGTGATCATATGGTTCTTATTTTTAAGTCTATTGATGTGGTGAATAACATTTATTGATTTCCATATATTGAACCAGCCTTGTATCCCAGGGATGAATCCTACTTGATCATGTTGCACAATTTTTTAAATATGTTTTTGTATCTGATTTGCCAGAATTTTATTGAGGATTTTTGCATCTAGGTTCATTAGAGATATTGGTCTGTAGATTTGTTTCTTTGAAGTGTCTTTGTCTGTTTTATGAATCAGGGTGATATTGGCCTCCTAAAATGAATTTGGAAGTTCTCTCTCTTTTTCTATTTCCTGAAATATCTTGAAAAGTACTGGTATTAGTTCCTCTTTAAAGGTTTTGAAAAACTCTGCTGTATACCCATTCGGTCCTGTTCTTTTCTTAGTTGGTAGTCATTGGATGGTTTCTTCTATTTCCTCAATTAATATTGGTCTGCTTAGGTTGTCTATATCCTCCTGACTCAATCTGGGCAGATCATATGACTTAAGAAATTTATCAATGCCTTCACTATCTTCTAATTTATTGGTGTATAAGGATTCAAAATAATTTCTGATTATCTTCTGTATTTCAGAAGTGTCTGTTGTGATATTGCCATTTTCATCCAGTATGATAGTAATTTGAGTTCTCTCTCTTCTTCTCTTTGTTAACATGGCTAAGAGTCTGTCAATTTTATTTATTTTTCAACTTTTAGTATTGTCAAATTTTTCAATTGATTCTTTTGTTTTGATTTTATTAATTTCAGCTCTGATTTTAATTATTTCTTGCCTTCTACTTCTTTTGCTGTTGTTTTGCTCTTTTTTTTCTAGGATTTTGAAATGAACTATGAGATCATTTATTTGTTGTTTTTTTTTTCTTTTTTTAAGGAAAGAACTCCAAGCAATGAATTTTCCTCTTAGAACTGCTTTCAATGTGTCCCATAGATTCTGACATGTTCCGTCTGTCTTTTTCATTTATCTCTAAGAATTTTTTATTTTCCTCCTTGATGTCTTCTATAACCCATTGATCATTCAGTACGTATTGTTCATTCTCCAAGTGATGCATGAAGTTTCCTTCCTTTTTTATTGTTGATTTTTCAGTTTCATTCCATTATGATCAGATAAGATGCCTGGTATTATCTATACTCCTTTATATTGTCTAAGAGTTGCCATGTGACATAATATATGATTTATTTTTGAGAGGTATCCATGTGCTGCTGAGAAAAAAGTGTAACTGCTTGATGTTGGGTGGTATATTCTATATATGTCTATTAAGTCTATGTTATTAATTGTGTTATTCAGTTCAATAGTTTCCTTATTCAACTTTTGTTTGGAAGATCTGTCCAGAAGTGAGAGAGGTGTGTTGAAGTCTCCCATGATTATTGTATTGTGGTCTATCAGACTCTTGAACTTGAGAAGAGTTTTTTTGATGAACATAGCTGAACCATTGTTTGGGGCATATATATTTATGATTGTTATGTCTTGTTGGTGTATGGTTCCCTTGAGCAGTATGTAGTGTCCCTCTTTATCCCTTTTGCTTAACTTTGGCTTGACATCTATTTTATTTGATCTGAGTATGGACACTCCTGCTTGTTTCCGAAGTCCATATGAGTGATATGATTTCTCCCAACCTTTCAACTTTAGTCTATGTTTCTCTTTTCCTATCAAATGCATCTCCTGCAGGCAGAAAATTGTTGGGTCTTCTTTCGTGATCCATTCTACTACCCTGTGTCTCTTAATTGGTGAGTTTAAGCCATTAACATTTAGGGTTACTATTGAGATATGGGTTGTTATTCCAGCCATATTTGTTTATTTATGTTACTAACCATGTTTTTTTTTCCTCTTTGATTATTTTTCCCCCCTTTACTGTACTACCTCCCACTGTTGGTTTCCATTGTTATTTTCCATTTCGTCTTCCTATAATGTTTTGCCAAGGATCTTTTGAAGAAAGGGTTTTCTAGCTGCAAATTCTTTTAACTTTTGTTTATCATGGAAGGTTTTAATTTTATCTTCCATCCTGAAGCTTAAATTCGCTGGATACACAATTCTTGGTTGGAACCAAATTTCTTTCAGTGTTTGAAAAATGTTATTCCAGGATCTTCTAGCTTTCAGAGTCTGTGTTGAAAGATCAGCTGTTATCCTGATTGATTTACCCCTAAATGTAATCTGCTTCCTTTCTCTTGTAGCTTTTAAAATTCTCTCTTTATTCTGTATGTTTGGCATCTTCATTATAATATGTCTAGGTCTTTATCTCTTATGATTTTGCCCATTCGCCATCCTGTAGGCTTCTATGATTTGGGATTCTGTCTCATTCTTCATGTCTGGGAAGGTTTCTCATATTATTTCATTGAATAGTTTGCTCATTCCTTTGTTTTGCACCTGTATACCTTCCTGTATCCCAATTACTCTTAAGTTTGGTCTCTTCATGTTATCCCATATTTCTTGGATTTTCTGCTCATGGTTTCTTAACAGTCTTGCTGAGCTGTCTATGTTCTTTTCAAGTTGAAATACTTTGTCTTCATTGTCTGATGTTCTATCTTCTACGTGATCTACTCTGCTGGTAGTATTCTCAATTGAGTTTTTAAGTTGGTTTATTGCTTCCTGCATTTCTATGATTTCTGTTTGTTTGTTTTTTATAACCTCTATCTCCCTGTATAGTTGATCTTTTGCTTCTTGGATTTGTTTATGTAATTTATTGTTGAAGTGATCTTTCATTGTCTGATTTTGCTGTCTAATGTCTCCCTGTTGACTCAGATCATCGGAAGCAAATATATCCTAAATTCTTTATCTGACATTCCATCTGCTGCAGATATTACCTCTTCTAATGTTGAGTTGACCTGCATTGCTTGTGGTCCTTTCTTTCCTTGTCTTTTCCTACTGTTCGCGTTTTTTTCTGTTTGGTGGAACTTTTGTGTTATTGAATTTTACCCCTAAATGTTTATATTGCTATTGTATTCATGAAAAGTCTCCCTCACAGGTGTGGGCGGTGGCTCTGCCCCTCCTCCAATTGGGGCAATGTGCCTACCACACCAGCAGCCCTCTGAACCTGTTCTGCCGGTCGGTAGCCTGTCCGCCTACCTTGCAGGAGCAGGCAGTTGCTCTACCCCTCTTCGGGCGCTGGTCCTGTTCAGCCAGTGGGTCACAGGTCCACCTACCTTGCGGGCGCAGGTGTCGGCTCTTCCCCTCCGCGTGCCGCTGGGCCTCTTCTGTCTGTGGATTGCAGGGCTGTCTACATTGCAGGCGCGAGTGGCAGCTCTGCCCCTCCCTAAACCGGGGCGATATATCTACCAGGCTGGTAGGTTGCTGGGTCTGTTCTGCCAGAGGGTGAGAGGTCCACCTGCTTTCCAGGCACGGGCAGTGGCTCGGCCCCTCCCCAAACCTGGTTATGTGTCTAGCACCGTGGCGGGGCCTAGCGCCTGGTCTGTCGGTGTTCGCAGGTCTGCCTACTTCGCAGGCGCAGGGGCCGGCTCTGCCCCTCTGAAGGCAGCTGGGCATCTTCTGCTGGTGGGTCACAGGTTCACCTATCTAGAAGTTGCAAGGGGTGTCTCTGCCCCTCCGCGGGTTGCTGGGCCTGTTCTCCCGGTGGGTCGCATGTCCGCGTTCCTTGCAGGCGTGCAGCGGCTCTGCCCAACCCCCAACCAGGGCGATGTGTTTTGTACGATTGCAGGCCGCTAGGCCTGTTCTACCGGTGGCTGGCAGGTCCGCCTACCTTACAGGCGCGGTTGGCGGCTCTGCCCCTCCCTTCTCCATGTTTTTTTAAAGTTAACAAATATGAGAATTCCTGTCTCCATTTCTCTGTACCCTATTCAGCACATGTATTTTTATATGCACATATAGAATCCTACCTGGTATCACACGTAGATACTTGTGAGGTTGCTGACTTGGCAAATACAAATTGTGAGAAGAGATCACTCCTCCTAAATGCTGTTGGAACTTACAAAA
Source organism: Callospermophilus lateralis (assembly GCF_048772815.1). NCBI lineage: Eukaryota > Metazoa > Chordata > Mammalia > Rodentia > Sciuridae > Callospermophilus > Callospermophilus lateralis. The sequence goes on along the minus strand of NW_027513246.1, from coordinate 231,339 downwards.
CAAACTATGGGTGAGCTTCCTAGTTGAACAACATTATACTTAGATTGATGTTGAGAAAAGTGAAGATTTTTGGATTTGTGGATGATATATATTTCATGATGTATTTCGATTGGGATTTATATTGCTACTTTTTAATGTATACGTGTGTGTGTGTGTGTGTGTGTGTGTGTGTGCATATATATATGTATAAACTCTCCAGATTTTTCAAAATATGAAATGTATGTGTCTTATTATATACTCCCTAAATTCATTGATCTTAATGAATGTGGATTTTTATTAAACTTTTCATAAGAATATTCTCTGGAATATTAATCCACCTGAAATATATATTTGTTTCCTAGTACTGAAAGCTAACTTCAGTGAATGGTGCATACAAATCCTAATATTGCTACAGTAAATGACTCAGTTTAACATCAATGCAAGTAGATTCCTATGGGACATGATATGTACTTTGACGTTCATTTTTATTCAAAACTGGTACATTAATATTTCTTCAGTTTTTGCACATAATAGAATACATTTTTTATTCACAAATTCATAGGATTTTTTTTCACTTTCAATTACTTCCTGCTTCAGAACATATTTATTCCCCCAAGTTTCGTGACTGTTGTTTTAATGAGACTTCTTTCCAAGCACATTATTTTTGATTTCCATAATCATTTTAGAAGCAAAACTCACAGACACTTCATGATAAACCATAACACTAATATTACCATTAGATGTATAACTGGTACGAATGATTGTATGAATATCAATATAAGTTTTCCAGTATATATCCAGATATCAATTCAATCCATTATTTAAATTTTGAACCAGTTATATTATTTATTCACAGTATGGTCTATTCATGCATTATCTCTATATTCGTATAACACAGCCTATACCTATTTGTACCCACAATACTAAATTATATGTCTTCAAAATATTGCTCCCAGAAATGGTGGAAGAAATACTCATGTCATCTGATCTATATATACATTAATCACAGTAATATTGTGGAAACAAAAAGCAAGGTCACACTTATGATTGTACCAAATCCTAAATGGAAAGTGAGCATGGATTAAAAAAAAAATCCATATCCAGGTTGCCTAATGCTCTCAAAGTGAATCCTATTGGTGACTACATATTTGTTTCTTCCTGAAATTACATATTCAACTTCAACCCTGTTGAAAATGTCTAATCCTATCACTCACTTTATACTTGTCCTGATTTCCTAATGTCTCTATTGATATCTGATTTCCTGTATTTTTTCCCCAGTTTATCACTGTGACTGACTCTTCACATGTGCTGACATTTACTTTCAGTCTCTACCCAAAACCCTATTGCTAAAGATCTTTTGGTCCAAATTCTATACACACTCTTCATTCTAAACCTACCGAATATCTTCCTAATCCACCAACTATCCCTTTTGGACCAGATGTTCTCTTCGACATTCAATCATCCAAAAGACAAGATCCTATGCCACTGTATATCAATTTATCTGAGACACCTGTGCAGAACATAATTGAAAGCTAAGAATCCCAATCATGGGGCCAATTCCCTTCTGTCCTTCAAAAATTACCTAGATTTCTTTTTTCATACTTATATTTCACCTATATATTCTTGAAAATATCGCAAAATCCCAATACCATTATTCATCCCAGAGAAAGATTCCTAACCAAAATGGAACCTGTTATTAACCTTAACCATACAATGTTCCCTCAATCTAACTTTACAGAAGAGGAGGGACAGAATTGGTCTTCCAATACAGGAATGTAGGGGATCTTCCACCTCTGAGAACCTCAAAGTTCCATGCAGAAATGATCCCTGGAGAAGATTTAGGCAGCTATGAAGGACCTGAGAGAGCAAAAGTCATCTTCCATGGCAAACAACCCGGTCAGTATGAAGGGATGTGTCAGAATCAGCCTCACTCTTCTTAATGTAGAGAAGATGGACCAAACCAGGCCAGTGTGGACAGCTGTTCCCAGCTGCCTATGGTTGATATACAATTCTCAGTTGTGAAAGTATCACAGGAAATAGGGGCAGCCTCCATCTCATGGGAACCTTGGAAGCAAATTTTAGGACAAAGTGGTTTCCAAAGCAGTGACCTCATTCAGTTCACAAAGGAGGTGACCTTCCTCACTTCCTTGGTGATAGAACTCTCTGAACTTGGGATCCAGGAAGCCAGGCAACCAGAAGCAGTCCCAGTACCATTCCCAGTGTGCTCACTTATTTGGATTTACAAAGAACAGAGTCAGTCTTTCTTGGTACCTACTGATGTGAGAATGGCCAAATTTCAGGAGAGCTCAGAAGAGGGGCCTTTCCTGAGAAAGCAGGTAGTTGCTCACAGCTGGCTCCTGACCACTTCGCAGATTTGGCCAAGGAGACCAGATCTGAGACAGGACAGGACATTTCAGGGAACATAATAAGGCCCACAAGTCAGAGGACACTCTGGATTGTCACAGACCTCTTTGGGGGAAGGAGGTGCCTTTGTGGGTGTGAGTGTGAGTTTGTGGTTTTGTCTCATGTTCTAAGAATAGGTAAAAAAGGTGGTTTGTTTGGTTTGGAGTGGACTGTTCCTAGTAAGTCGTTTCACAAAGTCAGTGTTTCTATGTCTGTGTATCCCACTCTGTCCGTGGTTGTCGACATTTGAAAAGAGAATTCATCAATGGATGTGTCCTGTTTAGTAGAATCCTTCCCAGCGTTCATCCTGCCCAATTGATGAATGGACTGTGGCTTCCCTTATGGATGGAAAACACCTACTAATTTCCTAAGTTCCTGTTTTCTTCCTAAATCTGGCCACTCTCCAGAATAGGCTCATGGTTTTGTTTCCAAGATATGTACCACCTCCAAGCTCTGTGACAAGGTCATGTAGTGGATAGCTAAAGGGAATGGCTAGCATCTCAAAAAACTCAGATATCTGTGTGACCAGGAAAGCCTCAGTGGAGAAACTCTGCTTTGGGTCTTTTGCTAACCAATTCTTCTCTTCCACTGAATGTGAGGAAGGTCTTGGCCTCAGGACACAGTTTGTGAAGCCTGAAGAAAACAGTTTTAAAATGGAATTAAATGGGCATCACCTGTGGCTCTTTGTTAATTGCTTTGGAAATGGATGTGTCTGAATCAGTCTCTTGGCCCTGTGTTAGGCTGTGGCTTAGGTTCTCAGCACCTGATGGATCTAAAGAATGATCCCATGTGTGCATCCAAAACCAAAATGGGAAAAAGATCAGTCATTGTTGATGAAGTCTCTCGCCTTCCTCTGTTAGGTTCCTTACCACCATCAAGTGAGAATAGGGATCCTTTGAATCAAATGAGTTCTTCAAAGCCCTGCAAAGGCAATTGCATACATGCTTGTGTTTTCTCATGACTCCACATCACATAAAAAATCTATACCGACAGTCAGTAGGCCTCAAATTGGAGAAGCAGAGCAGTAATACTGGAAGGCATATTTGATCCCTCCTGGTTCACAGGAAGGGTGTACAATCCACCCTGACTTTAGGAAAATGATGGGCAATCAAGCTTATTTGGACACTGTGTTGGGCTGCGCCCCTCATGGAAACATCCAGCCAGAGATTATGAGGAGTGTCTATATGGAAGAAGATGAGGGCCATGTGGGAGTGTTTTGGTTTTAACTGTGGTTATTTGTGTGGCAGTTGGAAGCGATGACTGGGTCCACCTGGGCTTGAACTCTGGTGTGATACCCCATAGAGACTGAGTCCTGGAACTGACCTCAGAGAAGTATTGCCATGAATTGTGTTGGGATATTAGGAGGCCACACATGGGAGTCGCCATTGGAAACAGAGATCAATTCCCAGGGTGGCTTTCAACAGAGCACTGGGAATCTCAGCCAGGGTATCACATAATTTTATTCTGAAACACTTGGCGGCCATAGTTGAGAGTCAAAACACAAATGCACTTAACATTGTAGACTTCAATGGGCCTGGCTTCATGTGGCATTTTGGCCACTTTTTTAGAAGCCTTAGCATTTAGAGTTCTCCAGAGCTTTCATTGAAATGAGTTTCTTCACCATTTAATGATTACTGAATTAAATGAAACACTCAGTGACTCCAACCTCAACCTTGAAAGATGGGCTCGATAAATACCATTAAATTTTTGAAATTCCCATATCTAGGAGGCAGTGGAGAACCATTAGATATCCTGTTGGTGATCATGAGTGTACCAGACAGTGCCTTGTTTGGCTGGGTTTCACGAAAATGATGTAGAACAGAGATGCCAGTAAGTTGGAGCCTGCTGAATAGTGGACCTAGAGCAAAGGTGGGCATGTGTGAGATAAAATATCTGTGGTGCTTCTATCTGGATTTGCCAATGGCTTCCAAATGCCTTGTGACTGACATGGTGTATCCAGCAGACCATTATATGTAAATGATTCTTGTTATATGGATAAGTTTCAGGGCAATGTTCAGAATCAGGTTGCTATGGTCAAGGTGGCAAGCTATGTTGGAAAGAAGCCTGGTTTGTGCATTCTCCTGCAGACCCTGTTCCACCACACGTGACAGAACTCCCTCCAGCACTGTGTCCCAGTTAAATTCCTTGTATTTCGTGAAGCAAATACTGAACTCCCAGTGCAGCAGCAAAAAACATCACAAAAATTGGAGGATGATCAAATGGCTTCAGAGTCCACATGAGGAGACACTGAGCCCCAAGTGGCCACAGTTGACCCAGAAAGAGAGAACTCATCAATGCTGCCTCATTTTCATTGGTAAATAAGAAAGCATCTACTCCAGGTCACATAGATGCAGACCCAGCTTTTATGGTCTCACTACAAACGAAGCTAAAGCTCCTGACAACAACATATATTTCAAGAGCCCAACATCTGAGGCAGTTTTTCCAGAAGTCTTTAGGATAGCAGAGCTCCATGTTTGTGGAGTGTTTACATTGTCCCTTACTTTTGGAAACTCCCCTTCTACCTGCAAGGTTGTGAACTCCTGAGCATATTCAATTCCAGATATGTACTCACAGATTTTCTTACTTATCTTCTCTACATGTGTTACTTGGGACGAAGTTAAGGTCAAGGCATTGTTCTGGATGAGAGTCGGAAGATTTTTGTGTAGCACATATTTGCATACACATTGGATTCATTTTCCAATTTTCCTTTCGAAATACTGAATCCCTGACACTAACCCATACCCTACAAGACTCTGACAACTAATCCTAACTTGATGGAGAAAAGTAACCCAAACAGAATAGAAATACAAACACATCAGAGGAGCCATGGTGTACCGTTGGAATTGCCTTTTCCATTATATAGGGTAGGAGTTATAAATCTAGTCAATTTTTTTGTTGAAAGACTTGTCCATGTATTTTTAAACTTATCAAATATGTGAATTCCTGTCTCCCCCATTTCTCTGTATCCTATTCAGCACATATATTTTTATATGCACATATAGAATTGTACCTTGTATCACACATATATTCTTCTGAGGTGGCTGACTTGGCAGATACAAATTGTGAGAAAAGTTCAGTCCTCCTAAACGCTGTTGGAACTGAAAATTCAACCTATGGGTGAGCTTTCTAGTTGAACAACATTATACATAAATCCATGTTCAGTAAAATGAATATTTTTGAATACGTGGATGATATATATTTCATGATGAATTTCGATTGGCATATATATTGCTAGTTTTTAATGTCTGTGTGTGTTTGTGTGTGTGTGTGTGTGTAGATATAGATATAGATATAGATATAGATATAGATATAGATATACACTGTCAAGATTTTTCAAAATATGAAATATATGTATATTTTGGCCACTCTTTGGGAAGCCTTACATGTGAGAGTTCTCTAGAGCTTTCATTGAAATGAGGTTCCTCAACATTTAATGGTTCCTGAATGAATTGAAACCCACAGTGCCTCCAACTTCATCCTTGAAAAATTGCTCCATAAATACCTTGAAATTCCCCTGACCAGGTGGCACTGGAGAACCTTTGGATGTATTGTTGCTGATCATGAGTGTACCAGACAGTGCCTTGACTGACTGGGTTTCACGAAAATTGTGTAGAACAGAGATGTAAGTAAGTTGGAGAGTTCTGAGAAGTGGGCCCAGAGCTGTGGTGTGCAGGTGTATAATAAAATATCTGTGGTGGGGCCATGTGAGTCTGCCATTAACTTCTAAATGGCTTGTGGCTTACATGGTGCAGCTAGAAGACCCTTATATGTAAAGGCATCTTGTTATAAGAAAAGGTTTCAGGACAATGTTCAGAATCAGTTTGCTATGGACAATGTTGCAAGTTATGTGCAATAGAAGCCTGGTTGGTGAATTCTCCTGTAGGCCCTGACCCTCCACACGTGACAGAACTCGCTCCAGCACTGTGTCCCAGTTGAACTCCTTGTATTTCATGAAGGAAATACCAAAAGCCCAGTGCAGCAGCAAGAAACACCACGAAAATTGTAGGATGACCAATTGGCTTCACAGTCAAGACGGGGAGATACTTAGCCCTCCGTGGCCACAGTTTACCTTCAAAGGTAGGATTGAGCACTGCTGCCTCATGTTCTTTGGAAAATAAGAAACCATGTCCTCCAGGTCAGATAAATGAAGACCCATCTTTGATGGTATCACTACAAAGGAAGCTAAAGCTCCTGAAAAGAAAATATATTTCAAGTGCCCAACCTCAGAGGCAGATTCTCAAGAAGTCTTTAGGCCAGCAGAGTTCCATGATTGTGGACTGTTTATCCTGTCCCTTAATTTTGAAAACTCCTCTAAAATGTCCAAGCTTGTGAACTCTTGAGCATTTTCCATTCCAGATATGTATTCACAGATTTTCTAACTCTTGTCCTCTAATTGTGTCTTACTTGGGGTGAAGGTAATGTCAAGGCATTGCTCTGAATGAGAGTGGAAAGATTTTTTGTAGTGCATATTTGCGTAAACAATGGATTCATTTTCCTTTATTTTCATTTGAATTACTGAATCCATGACACTAAAGCATACCCTACTAGACTCTGACTACTAATGCTAATATGATGGAGAAAAATAACCCAAACAGAATAGAAATACAAGCAATTCAGAGGAGGCATAGTGTATAGTTGGACTTGCCTTTTGCATGATAAAGGGTAGTTGTTAAAAATCTGGTTAATTTTTAATTGAAATAGTTCTCCATGTGTTTTGAAAGGTATCAGATATGTGAATTCCTGTCTCCCTTTCTCTGTTGCCTATTCAGCACATGTATTTTTATATGCACAAATAGAATCCTACCTGGTACCACACGTACATTATTGTGAGGTGGCTGACTAGGCAGATACAAATTTTGAGAAGAGATCACTCCTCCTAAACGCTGTAGGAACTGAAAATTCAACATTTGCGTGAGCTTCCTAGTTGAACAACATTACACATAAATCCATGTTCCGTAAAATAAAGATTTTTGGATCTGTGTATGATATGTATTTCATGATGAATTTTGATTGGCATATATATTGCTACTTTTTAATATCTCTGTATGTGTTTTGTGAAAAATCTACACTAAATAGATTATTCAAAATATGAAATATATGTGTCTTATTATACCCTCCTTAATTTCATTCATGTTCATGTATGAGACCAAGGCTCATGCAACAGCAAAAGACATTTATTGAGGATCCAATCCAGCATCCTGGTGCTCTGTGCTCACTCAAGAAGGGAGAGCAGCCCAGATCCCCGAGCAGGGGTTGAGCAGTGCTTAAGTACACGATTTGGGGAGTGTGAGACTTTACATATATCACAGTCTCCTTTAGCAAATCATCATTCATTGTGGGAAAATGAAACAACAAATCCTAAACATGATTAGTTCATTCATTGGCTTGAACACGTCAGGCGGGAGTGATAGGTCAATTCTAAAGCGGGGTACACATTGAAATTGATTGATTTAGGCCCTGCGATGCATATGTGGTAGGCCACACAGGGTCCTAGGTTATTAAACAACCAGGCGGTCAGGGGGAATATTTTCTAGGCAGTCCAGAAATTGCCCTACAATTTACAGGAATTTCAGGTTTTGCGTGTAGCATGGAACCTTAAAAATACCTGGTCCTTTACATTTTAAACCAGGCCTTGAAGATTAGAAACTTTACAACACCCGGTCTTTTACACTTTAACTTTAACACTTTAATTTCAATTTCTTTTACCCTTACAGATCACTCCTGGTTCAGAAGAAGGGTGTCCAAGCCACCCTGACTTTAGGCAAATGAGGGGCAAGGGAGCTTATTTTGGACACTGTCTTGGGCTGTGCACCTCATGGAAACCTCCAGCCATATGTTATGATGAGTGTCTTTATGGAAGAAGATGAGGGCCATGTAGGAGTGTTTTGGTTTTAATTGTGGTCATTTGTGTGGTGGTTGGAAGAGATGACTTGGTCCACCAGGGCTTGAACTCTGCTCTGATACTCCTTAGAGCCTGAGTTCTGGAACTCACCTGAGAGAAGTATTGCCATGAATTGTGTTGGGATTATAGGAGGCCACACATGAGATTAGCCCTTGGAAACTGAGATCTAGGCCCAGGGTGGCTTTCCACTGAGCACTGGGAATCTCAGCCAGGATAACACATGATTTTTTTTACTGAAAGACTTGGAAGTCATAGTTGACACTCAAAACACACATGTACCTCACATTGTAGACCTCAATGAGCCTGGCTTCATGTGACCTTCTGGCCACTCTTTGGGAAGCCTTGTCTGTGAGAGTTCTCCAGAGCTTTCATTGAAATGAGCTTACTCACCATTTAATGGTTCCTGAATGAATTGAAACCCACAGTGCCTCCAACATCATCCTTGAAAAATGGCTACATAAATACCATGAAATTTTTAATATTCCCATGACCAGGTGGCACTGGAGAAACTTTGGATGTCCTGTTGCTGATCATGAGTGTACCAGACAGTTCCTTGATTGACTGGTTGTCATGAAAATGGTATAGAACCGAGATGTCATAAGTTGGAGCCTGCTGAGTATTGGGGCTAGAGCAGTGAACTATATGGTTGTGAATAAATATCTGTTGTGGGACCACGTGGATCGGCCATTGGCTTCCAAAATACTTGTGACTGACATGGTGCAGGCAGCAGACCCTTATATGTAAAGGCATCTTGTTATATTGAGAGGATTCAGGGCAATGTTCAGAATTCGGTTGCTATAGTCAAGGGGGAAAGCTATGTGGGATAGATCCATGTTTTGAAAATTCTCCTGAAGACCCTGACCAATCACACGTGACAGAGCTCCCTCCAGAATTGTGTGCCAGTTGAACTCCTTGTATTTCATTAAGCCAATTCCAAACTCCCAGTGCAGCAGTAAGAAACACCACGAAAATGGAGGATGACCAAACGGCTTCACAGACCACATGGGGAGAAACTTAACTCCCAGTGGCCACAGTTTACCAAGAAAAAGAGAATTCAGAACTGCTGTCTCATGTTCATTAGAAAATAAGGAACCATTTCCTCCAGGTCACATAGATGCAGACCCACATTTGATGGTGTCACAACAAAGGAAGCTAAATCTCCTGACAATTTCATATATTTCATGTGCCCAACCTGAGAGGCATTTTCTCAAAGAGTCTTTAGGCCAGCAGAGCTCCAAGTTTGTGGAGTGTTTAACCTCTCCCTTACTTTGGAAACTGCTCTACCACCTCCAATGTTGTGAACTCCTGAACATTTTCAGTTCCACATATGTAATCACAGGTTTTCGAACTCCTCTCCACTAATTGTGTCTTACTTGGAGCGAAGTAAATGTCAAGGAATTGTTCTGGATGAGAGTGGCAAGATTTTTGTGTAGCACATATTTGCATACACATTAGATTCATTTTTCTATTTTCATTTGAAATAATGATCCCTGACACTAACACATACCCTAATAGACTCTGACTACTAATGCTAATATGATGGATAAAAAGAAACGTAACAGAATAGAAACACAGGCCTTTCATAGGAGGCATGGCATATACTTGGATTTGCCTTCGGCTTTATCAAGGGTATGTATTATAAATCTTGTCAAATTTTAATTGTAATATTTCTCCATGAGTTTTACATATATATATATATATATATATATATATATATATATATATATATATATATTTATATATATATACACTCTCTGGATTTTTCAAAATATGAAAAAAATATGTCTTATTAAACACTCTCTAAATTCATTCATATTCATGTATGTGGATATATAATCAACTTTTCACAAGATTATTCTCAGAAACATTCAACCACCTGAAATACATATTTGTTTCCTCGTCCTGAGAACTAACTTCAGTGAATGGTGCTTACAAATCCTAATATTTCTACAGTAACTGACACAGTTTATCATCAAAGCAAGTAGATTCCAATGGACATGATGTGTGTATATTGATGTTCATTTTAATTCAACACTGGCACATTACAATTTCTTCTGTTTATGCACATCATAGGATATATATTTCCTCCACAGGTTAGCAAATATATAGGCATTTGTTTCACTTTCAATCACTTCCTGCTTCAGAACACATGCATTCCTCCGTGTTTCTTGACTGGTCGTTTCATGAGACTTCTTTCCAAACACATTATTTTCGATTTCCTTTATCAGTTTTGAAGCAAAACTGAAACAGACTTCATGATAAACCATCACTGTAATATCATCATAAGATGTATAACTGGTTGGAATGAATGATTATATATCAATAAAAGATTTTTTATACCTTTTCTGATATCAATTCAATACATTATTTAAAGTGTAACCAGTTATATTATTTATTCACATTATGGTCTATTCATGCATTATCTCTATATTCATAGACACAGGGTACACCTCGTTGTACCCCCAATACTAATTTATACATTTTTAAAATATTGCTCCCAGAAATTGTGGAAGAAATACTCATGTCACCTGATCTACATATGCATGTTATCACAGTAATATTCTGGACACAAAATGCAAAAGTCACACGTATGATTGTACCAAGGCCTAAAGGGAAACTCAACATGGATTACTAAAATCATCCATGACCAGGTTGCCTAATGCTCTCAAATGTCAATCCTATTGGTGACTACATATTTGTTTCTTCATAAGATTATATATTCAACCTCAAAACTGTTGAAAATGTTTAATTTTTTTCACTCACTTGATACTCTTTGACTGATTTCCTAATGTCTCTATTGATATCTACTTTCCTACATATTTTCCCCAGTTCAACATTGTGACTGACCCTTCACATGTGCTGACATTGACATTCACTCTCTAACGGAAACACTATTGCTAATGAACTTTGGTCCAAATCCTATACTAGCTCTTCTTCCAAAACATACTGACTATCTTCCTGATCCTATCGACTATCACTTTTTGAGTGGATGTTCTCTACTGCATTCAATCATCCAAGGTGCAAGGTCCTATGCCATTGTATATCGATTTTTCTGAAACATGTATGCAGAACGTAATTCAAAGCTACGTATCGCAATCAGTTGCCCAATGCACTTCTGAGCTTCAAATCTTACCTAGATTTCTGTTTTCATACGTATATTTCATCTCTATATTCCTATAAATATTGCAGGTTCCCAAGATCATTATTCATTCTGCAGAATGATTCCTAATCCAAATCAAACCTGCTATTTACGATAACCATACACGGTTGCCTCAATCTAACATTACAAAAGAGCAGGGACAGAGTTCGTCTTACAATACAGGAATGTAGGGTATCTTCAAACTGCTGAGAACCTGAAAGTTTGATGCAGAAATAATCCCTGGATAAGATGTCAGCAGCTATGAAGGACCTGTGAGAGCAAAAGCCATCTTCAATGGCAAACAATCTAGACAGGAAAAAGGAATGTGTATGCATCAGACTCTCTCTTTGTAAGGTAGAGAAGATGGACCTAACCAGGCCTGCGTGGAGAGCTGTTCTCAGGTGCCTATTTTGATATACCATTGAAACTAGTCAAATTGTCAAAGGAAGTAAGGGCAGCCTCCATCCAATGTGACCCTTGGAAGCAATGGTTAGGGCAAAGTTGTTGCCAAGGCAGTGACCTCATTCAGTTCCTGAAGGAAGTGAACTACCTAACTTCCTTGGTGATGGAACACGCTGAAATTTTGATGCAAGAAGCCAGGCACCGAGAGCCAGTCCCAGTCCCAGTCCCAGTGCGCTCACTTGTTTGGATTTACCAAGTACAGAGTCAGACCTTCTTGGTACCTACTGATGTGAGGATGGCCAAATGCCAGGAGAGCTCTGAAGAGAAGCCTTTCCTGAGATAGCAGGTAGTGGCTAGCCGTTGGCTCCTCACAGCATCACAGAGTTTGCCAAGGAGACAAGATCTGAGACAGGAGAGGTCATTTTGTGGAGAACATAGTATGGCCCACCAGTCAGAGGACACTCCGGATAGTCACAGACCTACTTTTGGGAAGGAGTTGCCTTTGTTTGTGGATGTGAGTTTGCGGTTTTGTCTCATGTTCTGAGAATAGGTAGGAAATGTGGTTGGTTTTGTTTGGAGTCAACTGTTTCTAGTAAGTCTTTTGACAAGGCGACTTTCTATGTCTGTGTATCCACTGTGTCCGTGGTTGTCGACATTAGAAAAGAGAATGCATCAATGGAGGTGTTCTGTCTAGTAGAAAGCTTCCCAGCATTTATCCTGCACAATTGATGAATGGACCGTGGTATGCCTTATGGATAGGAAACACCTACTAACATCCTAAGTTCCTGTTTTCTTCCTGAATTCTGGCCACTCTCCAGAATAAGCTCATGATGTATTGTCCAAGATATGTACCACCTCCAAGCTCTGTGACATGTCCATGTTCTTGATAGCTGAAGGGAATGGGAACATCTCAGAAAACTCAGATATCAGTGTGAGCAGTAAAGTCTCAGTGGAGAAACCCTGCTTTGGTCCATTTGCTTACCTATGGTTCTGTTGCCTTGAATGTCAGGAAGGTCTTTGCATCATGCCACCCCTTTGTGAAGCCTGAAGAAACAGATTTCAAATGGAAATGAATGTGCATCACCTGTGGCTCTTTGCTTAATTGCTTTGGAAAAGGATGTGTCTTAATCAGACACTAGGCTCTGTTTGAGGCTGTGGATAAGATTCTCAGCTCCTGATAGATGTAAAGAAGATCCCATGTGTGCATCCAAAACCAAAATGGCAAAAAGATCAGTCATTGTAGATGAAGTCTCCTGCCTTCCTCCGATAGGTTCCTGACCTCCATCAAGTGAGAATAGGGATTTTTTTTTGGGTCAAATGAGTTCTTCAAAGTCCTGCAGAAGTACTTGGGTTCTCTCATGATGCCAAATCACATAATGAATCTATGCCTGACTGTCAGTAGGCCTCAAATTGGAGAAGCAGAGCAGCGTTAACGGCAGGCTTTTTTGATCACTCCTGGTTCACAGGAAGGGTGTCCAGGCCACCATGAATTTAGACAAATGAGTGGCAAGGGTGCATATTTTGGACACTGTCTTGGCTGCGCCCCTCATGGAAACCTCCAGCCAGAGTTTATAATGACTGTGTATATGGATGAAGATGAGGGACATGTGGGAATGTTTTGGTTTTAATTGTGGTCATTTGTGTGGCGGTTGGAAGAGATAATAGGGTCCACATGTGCTTGAACTCTGGTGTGATTCCTCTTAGAGACTGAGTTCTGGAACTGACCTCAGAGAAGTGTTGCCATGAATTGTGTTGGGATTTTAGGAGGCCACACATAAGAGTTGCCCTTGAAACCTGAGATCTAGGCCCAGGGTGGCTTTCCACAGAGAACTGAAATTCTCAGCAAGGATATCGCATGATTTTATTCTGAAAAACTTGGCAGCCATAGTTAAGAGTCAAAAGACACATGGGCGTCCCGTTGTAGACCTCAATGGGCCTGGCTTCATGTGACCTTTTGGCCACTGTTTGGGAAGCCTTGCCTGTGAGAGTTTTTCAGGGCTTTCATTGAAATGAGAGTCCTCCCCATGTAATGGTTCCTGGAAGAATGGAAACCCCAAAGTGCCTCCAACTTCATTCTTGAAAAATGGATAGATAAATACCATGATGTTTTTGAAATTCCCAATGACCAAGTGGCACTGGAGAAGCATTGGTTGTTCTCTTGCTGATCATTAGTGTTACAGACAGTGCCTTGATTGGCTGGGTTTCATGAAAATGGTGTGGAACAGAGATGCCAGTAAGTTGGAGCCTGCTGAGTAGTGGGCCTAGAGCAGTGGTGGGCAGGTGTGTGATAATACAACTGTGGTGTGGCCATGTGGATCAGCCATTGGCTTCCAAATAGCTTGTGACTGACTTGGTACAGCCAGCAGACTATTATATGAAAAGGCATCTTGTTATATGGAGAGGTTTCTGGGCAATGTTCAGAATCAGGTTGCGATGGTCAAGGGGGCAAGCTATGTGGGATAGAACCCTGGTTGGTGAATTTTCCTGCAGACCCTGACCCAACACACGTCACAGAACTCCCTCTAGCACTATATCCTAGTTGAACTCCTTGTATTTCGTGAAGCAAATAGCAAACTCCCAGTGCAGCAGCAAGAAACACCACAAAAAGTTCAGGATGACCAAATGGCTTCACAGTCCACTCAGGGAGACACTAAGCTTCCAGTGGCCACAGTTTACCAACAAAGAGAGAAATCAACACCGGTACCTAATGTTCAATGGAAAATAAGAAACGATGTCCTCCAGGTCACATGGATGCAGATCCAGCTTTGATGGTCTCACCAGAAATGAAGCTAAAGCTCCGGACAACAAGATATATTTCATGTGTCCAAACTCAGAGGCAGTTTCTCAAGAAGGCTTTTGGCCAGCAGAGTTCCATGTTTGTGGAGTGTTTACGCAGTCACTTACTTTTGGAAACTCCTCTACCACCTCCAAGGTTGTGAACTCCTGAGCATTTTCCATTCCAGATATGTATTCACAGATTTCTAACTCTTCTCTTCGAATTGCATCTTACATAGGGTGAAGATAATGTCAATGGATTTTTCTGGATGAGAGTGGGAAGACTTTTGTGTAGGACATATTTGCATACATATTGGATTCATTTTCCAATTTTCCATTTGAAATACTGAATCCCTGACACTAAACCATACCCTACTAGTGTCTGACTACTAATGCTAATATGAGGCAGAAAAATAACCCAAACATAATAGAAATACAAACAGTTCAGAGGAGGCAT
The DNA here is from genome assembly GCF_048772815.1 of Callospermophilus lateralis. NCBI lineage: Eukaryota > Metazoa > Chordata > Mammalia > Rodentia > Sciuridae > Callospermophilus > Callospermophilus lateralis. Next base: position 216,282 of record NW_027513246.1, on the reverse strand, counting down.
GGTGTATAGTTGGACTTTCCTTTTGCATTATAAAGGTTAGGAGTTATTAATCTAGACAATTTTTGTTGCAATAGTTGTCCATGTGATTTTAAAGATAACAAATATGTGAATTCTTGTCTCTCTTTCTCTGTAGCCTACTCAGCACATATATTTTTATATGCACATAGAGAATCCTACCTGGTACTACACGTACATTCTTGTGAGGTGGCTGACTTGGCAGATACAAATTGAGAGAAGAGATCACTCCTCATAAACGCCGTTGGAACTGAAAATTCAACCTATGGGTGAGCTTCCTAGAGAACAAAATTATACACAAATCTTTGTTCAGTAAAATGAATATTTTTGGATCTGTGGATGATATATATTTCATGGTGAATTTTGATTGGCATATATTGCTATTTTTAATGTCTCTCTCTCTGTGTGTGTGTGTGTATATATATATATATATATATATATATATATACACACACTCTCTCCATATTTTTCAAAATATGAAATATATGTGTCTTATATACACTTCCTAATTTCATTCATGTTCATGAACGTGGATTTATAATCAACGTTTCACAAGATTATTCTCAGAAAATTTCATCCACCTGAAATACATATTTGATTCCTAGTGCTGAAAACTAACTTCAGTGAATGGTGCATACAAATCCTAACATTTCTACAGTAACTGACACAGTTTATCATCAATGCAAGTAGATTCCTATGAGACATGATGTGTATATCGACGTTCATTTTTATTCAACACTGGGACATTACAATTTCTTCAGTTTATGCACATCATAGGATATATATTTCCTCCACAATTTAGCAAATTTATAGGGATTTGTTTCAATTTCAATCACTTCCTGCTTCAGAACACATGTTTTCCTCCATGTTTCTTGACTGATCTTTTCATGAGATTTCTTTCCAAACACATTATTTTCGATTTCCTTTATCACTTTTAAAGCAAAACGGACACACACTTTATGATAAACCATAACTATAATATCACTATTAGATGTATAACTGGTTGGAATGAATGATTTTATATCAATAAAAGATTTCTTTTATATTTTCTGATATCAATTCAATACATTTTGTAAAGTGGAACCAGTTATATTATTTATTCACAGTATGGTCTATTCATGCATTATCTCTATATTAATAGACACAGGATACACCTCTTTGTATCCCCAATACTAATTTATACATCTTCAAAATATTGCTCCCAGAAATGGTGGAAGAAATACTCATATCACCTGATCTACATATGCATGGTATCACAGTAATATTCTGGACACAAAATGCAAAATTCACACGTATGACTGTACCAAAGCCTAAATGGAAACTGAACATGGATTACTAAAAACATCCATGACCAGGTTGCCTAATGCTCTCAAATGTCAATCCTATTGGTGACTACATATTTGTTTCTTCCTAAGATTATATATTCAACCTCAATACCATTGAAAATGTCTAATTTTTTTACTCACTTTGTACTTTTCCTGATTTCCTAATGTCTCTATTGATATCTACTTTCCTACATATTTTCTCCAGTTCAACATTGTGACTGACCCTTCACATGTGCTGACATTGACATTCACTCTCTAACCGAAACCCTATTGCTTATGAACTTTGGTCCAAATCCTATACTCACTCTTCTTCCGAAACATACTGACTATCTTCCTGATCCTATCAACTATCCCTTTTTGAGTGGATGTTCTCTACTACATTCAATCATCCAAGGTACAAGGTCCTATGCTATTGTATATCGATTTTTCTGAAACATGTATGCAGAACGTAATTCAAAGCTACGTATCACAATCAGTTGCCCAATGCACTTCTGAGCTTCAAATCTTACCTAGATTTCTGTTTTCATACTTATATTTCATCTCTATATTCCTATAAATATTGCAGGTTCCCAAGACCATTATTCATCCCGCAGAATGATTCCTAACCCAAATCGAACCTGTAATTAACCCTAACCATACACTGTTGCCTCAATCTAAAATTACAAAAGAGCAGGGACAGAGTTCATCTTACAATACAGTAATGTAGGGTATCTTCCAACTGCTGAGAACCTCAAAGTTCGATGCAGAAATGATCCCTGGAGAAGATGTAGGCAGCTATGAAGGATCTGAGAGAGCAAAAGCCATCTTCCATGGCAAACAACCTGAACAGGATGAAGCGATGTGTATGCATCAGCCTTTCTCTTCTTAATGTAGAGAAGATGGACCTAACCAGGCCTGCGTGGAGAGCTGTTCCCAGGTGCCTATTTTGATATACCATTTTAACTAGTCAAATTGTCACACAAAGTAGGAGCAGCCTCCATCTAAAGGGACCCTTGGAAGAAACTGTTAGGACAAAGTTGTTGCCAAGAGAGGGACCTCATTCAGTTCCTGAAGGAAGTGACCTAGCTAACTTCCTTGGTGATGGAACTCTCTGAAATTGTGATGCAAGAAGCCAGGCACCGAGAGCCAGTCCCAGTCCCAGTCCCAGTGGGCTCACTTGTTTGGATTTACCAAGTACAAGTAAGACTTTCTTAGTACCTACTGATGTGAGGATGGCCAAATGCCAGTTGAGCTCTGAAGAGGGGCCTTTTCTGAGATAGCAGGTAGTGGCTAACTGCAGGCTCCTCACAGCATCACAGAGTTGGCCTTGGAGACATGATCTGAAAGTGGAAAGGCCATTTCGAGAGGAACATAGTATAGCCCACCAGTCAGAGGACACTCTGGATAGTCACAGACCCACTTTTGGGAAGGAGGTGCCTTTATGTGTGTGGGTGTGAGTTTATGGTTTTGTCTCATGTTCTGAGAATAGGTAGAAAAGGTGGTTGGTTTGGTTTGGAGTCGACTGTTTCTACTTACTCTTTTGACAAGGCAAGTGTTTCTATGTCTGTGTATCCACTGTGTCCGTGGTTTTAGACATTAGAAAAGAGAATGCATCAATGGAGGTGTCCTGTCTAGTAGAAAGCTTCCCAGCATTCATCGTTCACAATTGATAAATGGACTGTGGTTTGCCTTATGGATAGGAAACAACTACTAACTTCCTAAGTTCCTGTTTTCTTCCTGAATTCTGGCCACTCTCTAGAATAAGCTCATGATTTATTGTCCAAGATATGTACCACCTCCAAGCTCTGTGACATGTCCATGTTCTTGATAGCTGAAGGGAATGGGAACATCTCTGAAAACTCAGATATTAGTGTGAGCAGTAGAGTCTCAGTGGAGAAACCCTGCTTTGGTCCATTTGCTTACCTATGGTTCTGTTGCCTTGAATGTCAGGAAGGTCTTTGCCTCAGGCCACCCCTTTTAGAAGCCTGAAGAAACAGTTTTCAAATTTAAATGAATGGGTATCACGTGTGGCTCTTTGCTTAATTGCTTTGGAAAGGGATGTGTCTTAATCAGACACTAGGTCCTGATTGAGGGGGTGGCTAAGATTCTCAGCTCCTGATAAATCTAAAGAAGATCCCATGTGTGCATCCAAAACCAAAATGGCAAAATGATCAGTCATTGTGGATGAAGTCTCTTGTCTTCCTGTGTTAGGTCCTGAACTCCATCAAGTGAGAATAGGATTCCTTTGGGTCAAATGAGTTCTTCAAAGTCCTGCAGAAGTGCTTGGGTTCTCTCATGATGCCAAATAACATAAGGAATCTATACCTGACATTCAGTAGGCCTCAAATTGGAGAAGCAGAGCAGTATTAACAGCAGGCCTATATGATCACTCCTTGTTCACAGGATGGGTTTCCAGGCCACCCTAAATTAAGAAAAATGAGGGGCAAGGGTGCATATTTTGGACACTGTCTTGGGCTGCGCCCCTCATGGAAACCTCCAGCCAGAGTTTATGATGAGTGTCTATATGGATGAAGATGAGGGCCATGTGGAAATGTTTTGGTTTTAATTGTGGTCATTTGTGTGGCGGTTGGAAGAGATGACTGGGTCTACATGGGCTTGAACTCTGGTGTGATTTCCCTTAGAGACTGAGTTTGGGAACTGACGACAGAGAAGTATTGCCATGAATTGTGGTGGGATTGTAGGAGGCCACACATGAGAGTTGCCCTTGAAACCTGAGATCTAGGCCCAGGATGGCTTTCCACAGAGAACTGAAAATCTCAGCAAAGATATCACATGATTTTATTCTGAAAAACTTGGCAGCCATAGTTAGAGTCAAAAGACACATGGACCTCACGTTGTAGACCTCAATGGGCCTGGCTTCATGTGACCTTTTGGCCACTGTTTGGGAAGCCTTGCCTATGAGAGTTCCTCAGAGCTTTCATTGAAATTAGCTTCCTCCCCATGTAATGGTTCCTAGATGAATGGAAACCCCAAAGTGCCTCCAACTTCATTCTTGAAAAATGCATAGATAAACACCATGAAATTTTTGAAATTCCCAATGACCAGGTGGCACTGGAGAACCATTGGATGTCCTGTTGCTGATCATAAGTATAACAGACAGTGCCTTGATTGACTGGGTTTCATGAAAATTGTGTAGTACAGAGATGCCAGTAAGTTGGAGGCTGCTGAGTAGTGGGCCTAGAGCAGTGGTGGGCAGATGTGTGGTAATACATCTGTGTTGTGGCCATGTGGATCTGCCATTGGCTTCCAAATGGCTTGTGACTGACTTGGTGCAGCCAGGAGACCATTATATGAAAAGGCATCTTGTTATTTGCAGGGGTTTCAGGGCAATGTTCATAATCAGGTTTCTATGGTCAAGGCGGTAAGCAATGTGGGATAGAAGCCTAGTTGGTGCATTTTCCTGCAGAGCCTGACCCACCACACGTTACAAGACTCCCTCAAGCACTGTGTGCCAGTTGAACTCCTTGTATGTCATGAAGCAAATACCAAACTCCCAGTGTAGCAGCAAGAAACACCACGAAAAGTGGAGGATGACCAAATGGCTTCAAAGTCCACACGGGGAGTCACATTGCCTGAAGTGGCCACAGTTTACCTACAAAGAGAGACTTCATCACTGGTGCCTCATGTTCGTTGGAAAATAAAAAACCATGTCCTCTAGGTCACATAGATGCAGACCCAGCTTTGATGGTCTCACAACAAAGGTAGGTAAAGCTCCTGACAAAAACATATATTTCAAGTGCACAACCTCAGGGGCAGTTTCTCAAGAAGTCTTTAGTCCAGCAGAGCTCCATGTTTGTGAAGCGTTTACCCTGTTCCTTACTTTTGGAAACTCATCAACCACTTGCAAAGTTGTGAAATCATGAGCATATTCAATTCCAGATATGTACTCACAGATTTTTTACCTCTTTTCATATAATTGTGAATTACATAACGTGAGGGTAAGTCAAGGCATTGTTCAGGATGAGAGTGGAAAGATTTTTTGTATCACAATTTTGCATACACTTTGGATTAATTTTCCTAGTTGAACAACATTATACATAAATCCATGTTCAGTATAATAAATATTTTTGCATCCGTGGATGATATATATTTCACTATGAATTTCAATTGGCATACATATTGCTACTTTTTAATGTCTTTGTTTTTTTTGTATATATATATATATATATATATATATATATATATATATATATATGTATATATATATATATATATATATATATATATATATATATATATCTCCTATCCAGATTTTTCAAAATATATGTGTTTTATTATACACTTTCTAAATTCTATTATGTTCATATATGTGGATGTATAATCAACTTTTCACAAGATTATACTCAGAAATATTCATCCACCTGAAATACATATTTGTTTCCTAATACAGACAACTAACTTCAGTGAACGATGCATACAAATCCTAATATTTCTACAGTAACTGACTCAGTTTTACATCAATGCAAGTAGATTCCTATGGGGCATGAGATGTATTTTGACGTTCATTTTTATTCAAGACTTGTACGTTGCTATTTCTTCAGTTTATGCACATCATATGATATATATTTCATCCACAAGTTAGCATATTTATAGGCATTTGTTTCACTTTCAATCACTTCCTGCTTCAGAACAAATGTATTCCTCCATGTTTCTTGACTGGTCGTTTCATGAGACTACTTTCTAAACACATGATTTTTGAATTACATAATCACTTTTGAAGCAAAAATCACACCCTTCATGATAAACCATAACCATAATATTACCATTAGATGTATAACTAGTTGGAATGAATGATAGTATTTCAATATAAGATTTCTTATATATTTTAAGATATCAATTCAATCCATTAGTTTATGTAGAACTAGTTATATTATTAATTCACAGTGTGGTCTACTCATGCATTTTCTCTAGATTCATATACACAGGGTACATCTCTTTGTACCCCCAATACTAATTTATACATCTTCAAAATATTGCTTCAAAAAATGGTGGAAGAATTACTCATGTAACCTGATCTACATATATATTTTATCACAGTGATATTCTGGACACAAAACGCAAGGCTCACACTTATGTTTGTACCATAGCCTAAATGGAAATTGAACATGTATTACTATAAACATCCATGTCCAGGTTGTCTAATGCTCAATATCAATCCTATTGGTGACTACATATTTGTTTCTTCCTAAGATTATATATTCAAACTCAACCCTGTTGGAAATGTCTAATCCTATCACTCACATTATACTTTGCCTTATTTCCTAATGTGTCTATTGATATGTTTTCCTACATATTTTCCCCTGTTCATCATGTGACTGACTCTTCTCATGTGCTGACATTTACGTTCACTCTCTAACCAAAAACCTATTACTAATGAAATTTGTTCCAAAACCTATACTCACTCTTCTTCCTAAACCTACTGACTATCCCAGTTTGAGTGGATGTTCTCTTCTACATTCAATCATCCAAGGTACAAGGTCTTTTGCCATTCGATATCGAATTATGTGAGACAACTGTTCAGAATGTAATTCAAAGCTAAGTATCCCAATCAAGGGCAAAATGCCCTTCTGGGCTTCAAGTCTTACCTAGATTTCTGTTTTCATACTTATATTTCACCAATATATTCTTATAAATATTGCATGTTCCAATACCATTATTCATCTCACAGAATGATTCCTAACCCAAATGGAACATGTTATTAACCCTAAGAATGCACCGTTCCCTCAATCTAATTTTACAGAAGAACAGGGACAGAGTTTGACTTACAATACAGAAATGTAGGTGATCTTCCACCTGCTGAGAACCTCAAAGGTCCATGTAGAAATGATCCCTGGAGAAGATGTAGGCAGCTATGAAAGACCTGAGAGAGCAAAAGTCATCTTCCATGGCAAACATCCTGGTCAGGATGAAAGGATATGTCGGAATCAGCCTCTCTCTTCTTAATGTAGAGAAGATGGACCAAACCAGGCCTGTGTGGAGAGCTGTTCCAGGAGCCTATGGTTGATCTACCATTCTAACTTGTGAAAATTTCAAAGGAAGTAGGGGCAGCCTCCGTTTCATTGGTCAATTGAAAGCAACTGTGAGGACAAAGTGTTTGCCAAGGCAGTGACCTCATTCAGTTCCTTAAAGAAATGACCACACCTTACACTTTTGGTGATGGAACACTGTGAACTTTTGATCCAGGAAGCCAGGAACCCAGAGTCAGTCCCAGTCCCAGTCCCATTGGGCTCGCTTGTTTTGATTGAACAAGGACAGAGACATTATTTTTTGGTCCTACTGTTGTGAGGATGACCAAATGCCAGGAAAGCTCTGAAAACTGGCCTTTCCAGAGAAAGCAGGTAGTGGCTCATCGCGGACTCCTGACAACTTCACAGAGTTGTCTAAGGAGACCAGATCTGAGACAGGACAGGCCATGTTGGGGGAATATATTATGGCCTACGAGTCAGACCACCCTCTGGATAGTCACAGACCTACTTGGGGGAAGGAGGTGCCTTTGTGGTTGTGGGTGTGAGTTTTTGGTTTTGTCTCATGTTCTGAGAATAGATAGGAAAGGCGGTTTGTTTGGTTTGGTATGGACTGTTTCTAGTAAGTCATGTGACAAGGCGAGTGTTTCTATGTCTGCGTGTCCTACTGTGTCCGTGGTTGTAGACATTAGAAAATAGAATGCATCAATGGATGTGTCCTGTCTAGTAGAAAGCTTCCCAGTATTCATCCTGCCCAATTTATGATTAGGCAGAAGATTGCCTTATGGATGGGCAACACCTGCTATCTTCCTAATTTCCTATTTTCTTCCTGAATTCTGGCCACACTCCAGAATAGGCTCATGGTTTTGAGTAAAAGATATGTACCACCTCCAAGCTCTGTGATATGGCCATGTACTGGATACCTGAAGGGACTGGCGAGCACCTCAGAAAACTCAGATATCAGTTAGACCAGAAAAGTCACAGTGGAGAAATCCTGCTTTGGGCCTTTTGCTTACCTATTTTTCTTTTGCCCTGAATGTGAGGAAGGTCTTTGCCTCCAGCCACCCCTTTGTGAAGCCCTAAGAAACAGTTTTCAAATGGAAATGAATGGGCATCAACTGTGGCTCTTTGCTTAATTGCTTTGGAAAGGGATGTGTCGGAATCAGCCTCCTGGCCCTGTGTGAGGCTGTGGCTTAGATTATCAGCACCTGATGAATCTAAAGAAAGATCCCATGTGTGCATCCAAAATCAAAGGGCAAAAATTGCAGTCATTGTGGATGAAGTCTCTAGCTTTCCTCTGTAAGGTTTCTCACTTCAATCAAGTGAGAATAGGGATCCTTTGGGTCAAAAGAATTCTCCAAATCCCTGCAAAATCTTGCCCATGTGTGCTTGGATTTTCTCATGACTCCAAATCACATAAAGAATCTAAACCCCACAGTCAGAAAGCCTCAAATTGTAGAAGTGCAAAAGTATTAATGGCAGACCTATTTGATTACTCATGGTTCACATGAAGGGTGTCCAGGCCACTGAGATTTTAGGCAAATGAGGGACAAGGGAGCTTATTTTGGACACTGTCTTTGACTGCGCCCCTAATGGAAAACTCCAGCCAAAGGTTATGAAGAAGATGAGGGCCGTGTGGGAGTGTTTTGGTTTTAATTGTGGTCATTTGTGTGGCAGTTGGAAGAGATGATTGGGTCCACCTGGGCTTGAACTCTGGTGTGATTCCCCTTAGAGACTGAGTTCTGGAACAGACCTCAGAGAAGTATTGCCATCAATTGTTTTGAGATTTTAGGAGACCACACATGAGAGGGACCATTGGAAACTGAGATCTAGGCCCAGATTGACTTTCCACAGATCACTGGGAATCTCAGTGAGGAAATCACATTATTTTATTCTGAAAGACTTGGCAGCCATAGTTGAGAGTCAAAAAACACATGGACCTCACATTGTAGAACTCAATAGGCCTGGCTTCATGCGACCTTTTGGCCACTCTTTGGGAAGCCTTGCCCTTGAGATTTCCCCAGAGCTTTCATTGAAATGAGCTTCCTCACCATTTAACAGGTCCTGAATATATTGAAACCCACAGTGCCTCCAACATCATCCTTGAAAAATGGCTAAAGAGATACCATGAAATTTTTGAAATTCCCAAGACCAGGTGGCACTGGAGAACCTTTGGATGTCCTGATGCTGATCTTGAGTACACCAGACAGTGCCTGGATTCACTAGGTTTCATGAAAATTGTGTTGAATAGAGATGCCAGTACGTTGGAGCCTGCTGAATAGTGGGCCTAGAACAGTGCTTGGCAATGTGGATCTGCATTTGGCTTCCAAATGGCTTGTTACTGACATGGTGCAGCCAGTAGATACTTCTGTGTAAAGGTATCTTGTTATATGGAGAGCTTTCAGGGCAATGTTCAGAATCAGGTTGCTATGGTCAAGGGGGCAAGCTATGTGGGATAGAAGCCTGGTTGGTGCATTCTCCTGCAGACCCTGACCCACCACTCGTCACAGAACTCCCTCCAGCACTGTGACACAGTTGAACTCCTTGTATTTCGTGAAGCAAATACCAAATCCCCAATGCAGCAGCAACAAACACCACGAAAATTGGAGGATGACCAAATGGCTTCACAGCCCACACTGGGAGACACTTAGCCCCCAGTGTCCACAGGTTACCTACAAAGTGAGAATTCAGCACTGCTGCCTCATTTTCATTAGAAAATAAGAAACCGTGTCCTCCAGGTCACATAGATGCAGACCCAGGTTTGATGGTCTCACTACAAAGGAAGCTAAAGCTTGTGACAACAAGATATATTTCAAGTGCCCAAATTCAGAGGCAGTTTCTCAAGAAGTCTTTAGTCCAACAGAACTCCATGTTTGTGGAGTGTTCACCCTGTCCCTTACTTTTGCAAACTCCTCTACCACCTCCAAGGTTTCAAAATCCTGAGCCTATTCCATTCAAGATGTGTTTTCACTGATTTTCTAACTCTTCTCCTCTAATGATGTTTTAGTTGGAGCGAAGGTACTGTCAAGGCATTGTTCTGGATAAGAGTGGAAACATTTTTGTGTAGCACATGTTTACATACACATTGTATTCATTTTCCAATTTTCCATTCGAAATACTGAATCCCTGACACTAACCCCTACCCTACTATATTCTGACTACTAATACTAATGTGATGGAGAAAAATAACCCAAACAGAATGAAAATACAACCATTTCAGAGGAGGCATGGTGTATAGTTGGACTTACCTTTTGCATTATATAGGGTAGGATTTATAAATCTAGTCAATTTTTTGTTGAAATAGTTCTCCATGTTTTTTTTAAAGTTAACCACCTATGAATTCCTTTCTCCCTTTCTCTGTAGCCTATTCACCACCTGTATTTTTATATGCACAGATAGAATCCTACCTGGTACCACACGTACATTCTTGTGAGGTGGCTGACTTGGCAGATAAAAATTGTAAGGGATCACTCCTCTTAAACGATGTTGGAACCGAAAATTTAAATTATGGGTGATCTTCCTACTTGAACAATATTATTCATAAATCCATGTTCAGTAAAATAAATATTTTTCTATCTGTCGATGATATATATTTCATTATAAATTTCAATTGGCATATATATTGCTGTTTTTAATGTGTGTGTGTGTGTATGTATTTATATATATATACACTCTCCAGATTTTTCAACAAATGAAATATGTGTCTTATTTTACACTCATCAAATTCATTCATATTCATGTATGTGGATTTATAATCAACTTTTCACAAGATTATTCTTAGAAATATTCATTCACCTGAAATACATATTTGTTTCCTAGTACTGAAAACTAACTTCAGTGAATGGTGCATAAGAATCCTAATATTTCTACAGTAACTGACCCAGTTTAATATTAATGCAAGTAGATTCCAATCGGACATGATGTGTATTTTGACGTTCATTTTTATTCAACACTGGTAGATTAGTATTTCTTCAATTAATGCACATCATAGGATATAAATTTCATCCACAAGTTAGGAAATTTATAGGCATTTGTTTCACTATCAATCACTTTCTGCTTCAGAACACATGTGTTTCTCCATGTTTCTTGACTGGTCTTTAAATGAGAAAAGGGATGGACAAGGCAAGGAAAGGCACGTAAGATAGCACCGAATACAGGGAAACAGTCCTATTTGGTTGCAACCAGATTTAAAGGGCATTGCTTCTGTTGTAATCAGTTACTTCCATGAACACCAAGTTTAGGTTGTTTCAGAATTTTGTACCCAACATGTAAGGGAGCGGCTCAGAAGTTCACAGTCTGCAGAAGTTCAGAGAAAGCAGTTTTTGTTTCTGTTTTTTTTTTTCTCTGTTCTGGGCAAGTTAACATTTTAAGGACACCTGGGAGGGGGAGAGCTTTTTTCTTCTCTTTCTTTTTTCTCCCTGCCAGCTGTTACCATGGAGTCCAGTTGGTAACTTCTTTATCTTAGAAATGTAGCCATCTCTGTGAAGCCACAATTTGAGGCCAGAGGCCGTGTTCACATATTGCCAGAATTGTGACTGACTCTATCCAAACACATTATTTTGGATTTCCATAATCGCTTTTGAAGCAAAACTAACATATCTTCATGATAAACCATAACCATAATATTAATATTAGATGTATAACTGGTTAGAATGAATGATTGTAAATCAATATAAGATTTCTTATATATTTTCAAATATCAATTCAATCCATAATTTAAAGTGGAAACAGTTATATTATTTATTCACTGTATGGTCTATTCATGCATTATCTCTATATTCATGGACACAGTGTACACCTCTTTGTACACCCAATACCCATTTATATGCCTTCAAAATATTGCTCCCAGAAATGGTGGAAGAAAAACTTGTGTCACCAGATCTACATATATATTTTATCACAGTAAAATTCTGGACACAAATGCAAAGGTCACACTTAGATTGTACGAAAGCCTAAATAGAAAGTGAGCATGGTTTACAAAAATCATCCATGTCAAGGTTGCCTTATGCTCTCAAATGTCAATCCTATTGGTGACTACATATTTGTTTCTTCCTAAGATTATATATTCAAACTCACCCTGTTGAAAATGTCTAATTGTATCACTCACTTTATACTTTGCCTGATTTAGTAATGTCTTTATTGATATCTGCTTTCCTACATATTTTCCTCAGTTCATTATTGTGACTGTTCTCATGTGCTGACATTTATATTCACTCTCTAACAGAACCCCTATTGCTAAAGAACTTTTGTTCCAAATCCTATACTCAGTCTTCTTCCCAAACCTACCGACTATCTTCTTAATCCTACTGGCTATCCCTTTTTGACTGGATTTTCTCTTATACATTCAATCATTCAAGTAATGTTCGTGCGAGCATCAGAGGTAGAGACCACGAAGAGACTGTCTCATGCAACAGCAAAAGGTTTATTGGAGGTCAAGCATGCTGGGGCTCAGAGCTCACAGAAATAGAGCAGAGAGCCCTGAGAACAGCTTAAGCAGAGCTTATATTCTTTCCTTGGAAAGGGCAGGGACGGAAGTTTATTGATGGGTCACGGTGAGTGGGCGGTTTGCATGTAAACGGGTGAGGGAATACATTCTGCAATTTGGCAGTTGGGGACAGCACATTCTGGGAACAAAATTAGCAAACAGTTCTCAATATTTCAACAGTGTTTTGTTAAGCATACAGAAAAATAGGAAGTTACAAGTACCTATTTTGTTAACCTTTCATTCCCCACTTCTTCTTCTGGCTACTTATAATTATAAAAGTGATCAAGGCTGGTGTCACATTCTATGTCTGCAAGGGGGTTATTACCATAAGTTTAACTTGTCCAATTTGAGCTTGGAGAAAAAAAATTACACGTTTGAGCAAACAGGGTTTTATACTTTGCAGTAATATGAGGATTATTATTGGACCGGCCATGATTGATAAAAACGTAGTTAACCAGAGGGAATGTATGGATCAGAATCAAAGCACCCTTTTTGGGCCTCTCTCAGTGACGCTCTTCAAGGTGTCTTTTTAATTTACTCATAGATTTTTTTTTACAACTCCAGTATGGTCGGCATAAAAACAATATTTTTCCCTCAATGCAGCACAAAGGCCCCCTTCTCTCATGAATGGGCGGTCCAACCGTCGACTGTTCTGTAAAACAACTTCAGACAGAGAGGATAAATATTCCTGCAAAGCTGTGATGGAGGTTTCTACTATCTGTAAGTTTTGTTCTATTGCTGCTACTAATTGGGTCATTTGTTGTGTCCCATGGACTAGGGCAGGGGTTTCTGTGCCCACCCCTTCAGCAACTCCTATTCCTAATAGGATGGCTAAAGTTAGGGATATATGTTCCCAGCGGAACCGTGTTGTATGCCCGCCTGTTTGAATTTCAAATGAACCTGCATCATTATAGAGCACTCTGGGAAACATCTGCACCATTACACAATTAATCACATCTGTTGACCATTTCATGAAAACATAAACAATGTTTAAGTATATAGAATTATACTGTTGTAGGGACAGACAAGGCAAGGCACCTAAGATAGCACCGAAAACAGGGAAACAGTGCTATTTGGTTGCAACCGGATTCAGAGTGCATTGCTTCTGTTGTAATCAATTAACGCCCTGAACCCCAAGTTTAGGTAGTTTCAGAATTTTGTACCCAACATGAAAGAAAAGGGGCTCAGAAGTTCACAGTCGGCAGAACTTCACAAAAAGATTTTTTTTTCTGTGATTTCCTCTGTTCTGGGCAAGTTAACTTTTCAAGGACACCTGGGAGGGGGAGAGCCTGTTCTTCCTTTTCTTTTATCCTCCTTCATCTGTTACCATGAAGCCCAGTTGGTATTTTTTATTTTAGAAATGTAGCCACCTCTGTGAAGCCCCAGCTCAAGGCCAGAGGCCTTGTTCACATATTGTGTGAAAAACTATTAAGCGGTTGTCTAGCTTAGAAGTGCTGATTTTTCCAAGCAGTGGCCAAGTATAACAGGGCAACAGAAAAAGAGCAAGTTTATCTACACTGAACTCTTTTATAGGGACTCTTTTGCTGAAAGTTCTAAAGTCATCCATGGTGAAGACTTCTGGAGAAGTTCAGTTAAGATTTTTCTGTGGGCCTGGTATAGAGGGGAAAGACGGGGAAGGCGAGGAATGAGAGCAGCTCCGGGGATCTGAGAATGAGAAAAGAGAGATGTAAAAGCATAATGGAAAAGGGGTTTGGGATTTTCCTAGGAACAAAATCTTGAGCAGTAGAACAGGTAGAACAGAGGGGAAGACGGGAGTGAGTATCCCAGAAAGCCTGGGAGGGATTTTAAATTCTTAGTAACCTGTTTTCAGTGATGACAAAGCAACTTTAAAGGCCATTTTTATTACATCTTGGATAGGGGTCTGAGGGCTCTTCTCAGCTGGTTTGAGCTTTGGGTTACCTGGTAAGAGGACCTGGGGAGACCGGGTATAGGCACTGACAGGAGAAGAGAGGAGTGAGTGTTTAGAGGGGTACCCCAGTACCTGCTACCTCAGCAAGGGAGCAATGATCTGAGAACTGGCGGAGGTTTGGGTTTTTGATCTAGTAACTGGAGGAGAGAAATCAGGTTGCTGAGGTGGGACTGACAGTAGAGAGTCTGGAGCAGAAGCCTGAGGGTGAGGATCTATTGGAGATGCATAGTTCAGGAAGTGAGCGAAGGAGGTAAAAGGCCTCCACATAGGGGAATTTCCTTTCATCCTCTTGAGCACTTGCAGAAGTTAAAAAGGTAACACAGAATTTGAGGATCTAGAGACTTCTCTGGGGGCCATCAGTTTTGGTTGTCTAATTGGTAATATGGCCAATGCTGTGTACTGAATTTGATGAGGATTTTGCGTTCCACCAGGCAGCCCCTGTATGCTCAAATCCCCATCACTTACAGAAGAAGTTGGCTTTCCCTCCACACATCCATGGCTGTTTGTGGCTTTGATAGTCTGCTGGGCAAACATACTAATCTAGTCTAGCCAACCTGCATCTGGCTCACGTGTCCCTAAATCCCTAATGTTTGTTTCCATTATCTATGGTATGGAAGGGATTTAATTGAATTTTAGTGGGATTTTCATCAGCGATATCCTAATAGGAAAGACTTATAGCCAGCTGACAAATATCTGGGTGGAGAGCTAGCCACCAGGTCCCTAAGGGAGCTGTATACGAGTTAGAGCATACTTCTTGTCTAGTAGGATTTGTGATAAGCCATCGCTCCTGAACGGGCTGATGAGCGTTAGGTGTACTGGTGGCCAAGGGGAGAGTCTACAGCCTTATCCACATAGCGAATATGCAATTTGAAATAGTTACCAGTCTTTCCCAGTTTCCAGACAGAGTCTGGACAGGGCGCAGGCTTGAGATGAGAGGCATGGATCCAGGAAGTGTTTCCGTCTACTTTTACCGCTGTAGGTGTTATAATTAGCACCTGGTATGGTCCTTTCAAGCAGGGTTCCAGGGATGACACCTGATGTTGTCTTATGTAGATGAAGTCCCTTACTTGATATCAATGTGGAGTCCCCTTGTCTCCAGGTTGCAAGGCAGTTGTCAGCTGTTTTCACCAGTATCATTGAGTTCTTTCAAGAGATTTAATTCTGTCAAGCAAGGGGGTGTGGAAGGCATCGTTAGGTCTTAGAGTTGGGGTTACATGCCTTACTGGAGGAGGTGCACCATAGAGAAATTCATAGGGGGTGAGTTTACACAAAGAAACAGAGGGAGTATTTCTTGCATGAAACAGTGGATAAGGCAGGGGCATAGTCTAATATTTTATGCCGGTCTCTAAGCTTAATTTCGTTAAGGTCTCTTTAATGGTTCAATTTACTTTTTTTTCCTGTCCTGAGCTCTGGGGTCTAGAAGCACAATGTAACTTCCAATTAATCCCCTGGGTCCTGGCTAAGCCCTCACTTACCCGGGCCATGAACACCGTTTAATTATCAGACCCTATTACCTTAGGCAGGCCTTGTTTTGAAAAAATATCTTAATATCTTTCAGGATCTTCTTGACCACCGTTTGAGCCGTTTTTTTTTTTTTTTTTTTTTTTTTTTTTGTGTGAGAAAGGATTCAATCCATCCTGAAAATTTATCTACAAAGACTAGGAGATATTTAAGTCTATACCTTGCTGGCTTAATTTCAGTAAAGTCTACTTCCCAGAATTGTCCTGGTCTGGTTCATCATAGGTGCTTTCCTGCAGGAAGCTTGGAAGGGTAAGCATTAACCAATTGACAGAACCGACAGGCTTTTGTTACCCGTTCAGTTATTTTTTTTCACTGTGAGTAAGTTAGTCGAAATCTCTGTTCCTGATCTTTCAGGAATGCCTGCAGTTTCTTTGAACCAAGGTGAGTAAGTTGATGTACATTTTTAACGTAGTGTAGGGCTTTCTGAAATTGCAGGCTGGGCTCAGTGAAGTTGAGGAGTTCAGTGTCAGTGTTCTTAAATGTTATCAAAAGCTTGCTGGTGCTCAAGGGTCCACTGGAATTGCGCATCCTTATTTAACAACGGGTATAAAGAAGCAGCTAAGAACACAAACCCAGGTATCCATAACCTGAAAAGGCAGCAGTCCCAAGAAACTCTCTGTGTTGTCTCCTGTTAGATGGAGGTGGTATCTGCACAACGGTTTGTTTTCTGGGCTCAGTGAACCATCATTTCCGCCCCTAAGGGAATAACCCAGGAAGATTACTTCTTGCTGGCAAATTTGGGCCTTTTTGGCAGAAGCTCTATACCTGAGTTGAGCAAGCTCGGATAATAGTGCTTGGGTCCCAGACTCACAGTTTTCCTTGTTGTTAGCTGCCAGTAGCAGGACATCCACATATTGAAGCAGGGTGACTTTGGGGTGCGTAATTCTGAAGTTGTTGAGATCTCTGTGGAGGGCTTCATCAAAGAGACTGGGGGAGGTTTTGAACACCTGTGGGAGTCTAGTCCAAGTTAGTTGACCAGAAGTTCCGTTATCTGGGTCTACCCACTCGAAAGCAAACAGCAACTGACTATCTTTATGCAGAGGCAAGCAAAAGAAAGCATCTTTTAAGTACAGAACAGTATACCATTTTCACTCAGCAACAGCAAAGTGTTTATTGGGGTTCCAGCATGCTGGGGCTCAGAGCTCACTTGACTAGAGCAGAGAGCCCTGAGAACAACTTAAACAGAGCTTATATAATTTTTTGGAGAGGGCAGGGAGGGAAATTAATTGATGGGTCAGGGCAAGTGGGCAGTTTTTGTGCAACCGGGTGAGGGAGTACATTCTGCAGTTTGGCAGTTGGAGACAGCACATTTTGGGAACAAAATTAGCAAACAGTTCTCAAGATTTCAACAGTGTTTTGTTAAGCATAAAGAAAAACAGGAAGTGACAAATACCTATTTTATTAACCTTTCACCAAAGCAAAATGAAAAGTGAGCATGGATTACTAAAAACAACCATGTCCTGGTTGCCTAATGCTCTCAAATGTCAATCCTATTGGTGACTACATATTTCTTTCTTCCTAAGATTATATATTCCACCTCAACCATATTGAAAATGCCTAATCCTATCACTCACATTATACTTTGTCTGATTTCCTAATGTCTCTATTAATATCTGCTTTCCTACATATTTTTCCCCAGTTCATCATTGTGACTGACTCTTTATATGTGCTCATATTTACTTTCACTCTCTACCCGAAACCCTATTGCTAATGAACCTTTTGTCCAAATCCTATACTCACTCTTTTTTCTAAACCTACTGACCATCTTCCTATTCCTACCGACTATTCCTTTTTGACTGGATGTTCTCTTGAACATTCAATCATCCAAGGTACAAGGTCCTATGCCATTGCATATTGACTTATCTGAGACATCTGTGCAGAACATAATTCAAAGCTAAGTATACCACTAAAGGGCCCAATGTCCTTCTGGCTTCAAATCGTACCTAGAATTTTGGTTTCATACTTATATTTCACCTATATATTCTTGTGAATATCGCAGGTACCCAATACCATTATTTGTCCAGCAGAATAATTCCTAACCCAAATAGAATATGTTATTAACCCTAACCATACACTGTTCCTCAATCTAACTTTGCAGAAGAGCAGGGACAGAGTTGGTCTTACAATACAGGAATGTACGGGATCTTCCACCTGCTGAGAACCTCAAAGGTTGATGCAGAAATGATCCCTGGAGAAGATTTAGGCAGCTATGAAGGGCCTGAGAGAGCAAAAGTCATCTTCCAAGGCAAACAACCTAGTCAGGATGAAGGGATGTATCTGAATCAGCCTCTCTCCTCTTGATATAAAGAAGATGGACCAAACCAACCCTGTGTGGAGAGCTTCTCCTGGGTGCCTATGGTTGATATACAATTCTAACTTCTGAAAGTGTCACAGGAAGTAGTGGCAGCCTCCATCTCAAGGGACCCTTGAATGCAACTGTTAGGACAAAGTGGTTGCCAAGGCAGTGACCTCATTCCGTTCTTGAAGGAATTGACCTACCTCACTTCTTGGGGGATGGAACTCTCTGAACTTGGGATCCAGGAAGCCAGGCACAAAGAGCCAGTACCCGTCCCATTCCCAGTAGGCTCACTTGTTTGGATTTAACAAGGACAGAGTCTGTCTTTCTTGGTACCTAAAGATTTGAGGATGGCCAAATTCAAGTAGACCTCTGAAAATGGGCCTTTCCTGAGACAGCAGGTAGTGGTCAGCACAGGCTCCTGACAACTTCACAGAGTTGGACAAGGAGAACAGATCTGAGACAGGACAGGCCATTTTGGGGAAACATAGTATGGCCCACCAGTCAGAGGACACTTCGGATAGTCACAGACTTACTTGGGGGAAGGAGGTGACTTTTTGAGTGTGGTTGTGAGTTTGTGGTTTTGTCTCATGTTCTGAGAATAGGTAGGAAAGGCTGTTTGTTTGGTTTGGAGTGAACTGTTTCTAGAAAGTCCTTTGACAAGGTGAGTGTTTCTAGGTCTGTGTATCCCAGTGTGTCTGTGGTTGTAGACATTAGAAAAGAGCATGCATCCATAGATGTGTCCTGTCTAGTAGAAAGCTTCCCAGCATTCATTCTTCCCAATTTATGAATGGACTGTGGCTCGCCTTATAGAAAGGCAACACCTACAACCTTCTTAATTTCCTGTTTTCTTCCTGAATTTTGGCCACTCTCCAGAATAGGCTAATATTTTTGTGTCAAAGATATGTACCACCTCCAAGCTCTGTGACATGGCCATGTACTGGTTAGCTGAAGGGAATGGCGAGCATCTCAGAAAACTCAGATATCAGTGTGACCAGGAAAGTCTCAGTGGAGAAACCATGCTTTGGGCCTTTTGCTAACCTATTGTTCTGTTGTCCTGAGTGTCAGGAAGGTCTTTGCCTCAGGCCACCCTTTGTGAAGCCTGAAGAAAACAGTTTTAAAATGGAAATAAATGGGCATCACCTGTGGCTCTTTGCTTAATTACTTTGGAAAGGGATGTGTCTGAATCAGCCTCTTGGCCCTTTGTGAAGCTATGGCTTAGATTCTCAGTGCCTGATGGATCTAAAGAAAGATCCAATGTGTGCATCCAAAACCAAAATGGCAAAAATATCAGTCATTGTGCATGAAGTCTCTCACCTTCCTCTGTTATTTTCCTGATGTCCATCAAGTGAGAATAGTGATCTTTTGTGTCAAATGAGTTCTTCCAATCCCTGCAGAGGTGCTTCAGTTTTCTCATGACTCCAAATCACATAAGGAATCTATACCTGACAGTCAGTAGGCATCAAATTGGAGAACCAGAGCAGTATTAACGGCAGACCTATGTGATCAATTCTGGTTCACTGGAAGGGTGTCCAGGCTACCCTGAGGTTAGGCAAATGAGGGGCAAGTGAGCTTATTTTGGACACTCTCTTGGACTGCGCCATTCATGGAAACCTCCAGCCAGACGTTATGATGAGTGTATATATGAAAAAAGATGAGGGCCTTGGGGGAGTGTTTTGGTTTTAATTTTGGTCATTTGTGTGGCGGTTGGAAGAGATGACTGGGTCCATCTGGGCTTGAACTCTGGTGTGATTCTGCTCAGAGACTAAGTTCTGTAACTGACCTCAGAGAAGTAATTGCTTTGGAAAGGGATGTGTCTTAATCAGCCTCTTGACCCTGTGTGAGGCTGTGGCTTAGAATATCAGCACAAAATGGATCTAAAAAAGATCCCATGCATGCATCCAAAACCAAAATGGCAAAAAGAGCAGCCATTGTGGATGAAGTCTCTGGCCTTCCTTTGTAAAGTTCAGAAAGAATAAAAGAAATTGAAATTGAAACGTAAAGAACCAGGTTTTGTAAAGTTTACAAGCTGCACTGAGAACCTGAAATTCCTGAGTCAGTAAAGACAATTCTTTGATGTGTCCATTAGATGTGAGTTGAAATCTTCCCAGACGACCTTGTTACTTAACAACCCCTTCCCAGAAACCGTGCAGCTCAGCACATATACATCTCAGGGCTTCAACCAATCAGTTTAAATGTCTACCCCTTCACAGGGCTGACCAATCACCCCCTGCCCGACCTGTTCCCGCCAATGAATCTGCTAATCATGTTTTGGAGTTGTTATTTGATTTTCCCAGGGTACATGGTAATTTGCTAAAGGAGGCTATGATGTATGTAAAGTCCCTGCCCTCTCTAAAGAATGTATATAAACTCTGCTCAAATTGTTCTCTGGGCTCTTTGTTGTTTGCTTTTCTGATGTGAGCTCTGAGCCCCAGCATGCTGGACCCCCAATAAACCCTTTTCTGTTTCATGAGAAAGTCTCTTGGTGGTGTTTTTCTCCGACCTTCGCCCCACCTTTTCATCTGGAGGCCCCAGGTGAGATATTCGGCAGCAGCGGACAAAAGACGCCAACTGACTTCTCTTAGGGTAAGTAAGGCGCCTGTTTCTTGTTTTGGGTTTCCGTTTAAGGCGTGGCAAAGTTGCTGTGGGTGAGGGCATTAGGTCTCTCCTATGTTGGCTGACAGAAGTGTCACAGAGCCAAAGATCACGTCCCTGGGGGCACTTCAGAGGACTAGGGAAATCAAGGAATAGTAGTTTCCTCAACTGGGTTATTTTTTGCTTCAGGATTCGGTTTTCCAGCCCAAAAGGTTTTGCCAGCTACTCAGTTTTGTTCATTGTCCTGAACTCAGGTTGAGTTTACTGTCTGTATTTATTGTCTAACCCATCAGGTTTTGCCAGTTACTCAGTTCTAATCGTTGTCTTGGACTCATGGTAAACGTTTACTGTTTGTCATTGTGTGTGTCGAGTTTGTGTCTTCACTGTCCCTGTTTGAGTAACTTCCATTATGGGACAAAGCACTTCAATGCCTCTGTCCCTGACCCTTGATCATTGGAATGATGTCCGCTCAAGGGCCCAGAATCTTTCTTTTTCAGTAAAACGCCAGAGCTGGCAGACTCTCTGAGCTTCAGAATGGCCCATCCTGGGAGTCAGATGGCCACCAGAACGATCTTTCCACTTCCCTCTAATCCGAAAAGTCAGAGATATTGTCTTTTAGCTGGGGCCACGTGGCCACCCAGATCAACAGACATATACCCCTTCCCTCATGATTATATCATTCAAACCTTCCACAACTCCCGCTCTCCCCACCATTCTCCCTGAGTCACAAGACTGGATACTCTTCCCCCTCCTCATTCTCTACCCTCGCTCCCCAACCCCCAACATGTTCCAGATGATCCTCCCGCCACTGACTCAGCCTCTCAGCTGCTAGAGGCAATTGGGCCAGACTCAAGCCCTCCAGGGGACTTCCCTGCAGCAGCAGCAGCCCCTCCTCCCCTGGAGGAAGCAGGGCCACCTAAAGGAACCCGGCGGTGATGGATAATAGAAAACTCAGAATCCCCTGTGATGCTCCCTCTCCGTCCCTACGGGCCAATGAACCGTCCCAACTGGGAACCCAACAACTTTGAAGGTAGGTAGCATCTGTCCACTTATCGCCGGGCTCTAATAGTGGGTATAGCGGGTCACCAAGCGACCGCCAGAGGGCCGACTAATTTGACCAATGTAAGAGAGATTATCCAAGGGCCTAATGAGTCTCCCTGTATGTCTCAGGAGAGAATTATGGAAGCATAAAGGAAATATACTTCTTTTGATCCTCAGGCAGAGGACCAAAAGGCATCTGTTGCAATGGCCTTTATCGAGCAGGCTGCCCTAGATATTAAGAGAAAGTTACAATGTCTAGATGGATTACAAGATATGATGTTAAGAGATTTAGTCAGAGAACCTGAGACAGTATATTATAAGAGAGAAATTGAGGAGGAGAAGGAACAGAGGAGAGAGAAGGAAAGGGAACAAAAGAAGGATGAAAGGAGCAAAAGGCAGACTAAAGCATTGGCTAAGGTTTTGTTCACAGCAAAAAATACTCCAGAAGGTTAAATGCAGGGAGACAGAAAGGGATACCTGGGCCCACGCCAAAGGCTGCCCCTGGCATCAGATCAATGTGCCTACTGAAAAGAAAAAGGACACTGAGCCAAAGAGTGGCCCAAAAAGGAGCAGCCACACGAGCCCGCCATGCTGACTCTAGAAGAGGACTAAGAAAGTCGGGGCTTGGATCCCCTCCCAGATCTCAGAGTAACATTTGAAGTGGAGGGGATTCCAGTGAACTTTGAAATGGAAACAGGAGCAGTATACTCAGCCCTTAAGACCCCACTGGGCCCCCTATAAATAAATAAATGGTCCCTAGTTCAAGGGGCTAATGGCAGTAGATATCAGGCTTGGACAAAAAAGAGGATTATGAACCTAGTAAATGGAAAATTCCACACTCTTTTCTAGTAATCCCAGAATGTCCAGCCCCATTGATGAGCAGGGATCTGCTTACCAAACTCTGGTCTAGAATAACCTTTATCCCTGATGGTCCCCAAGTGGAGTTTCTAAAGCCTTCAGTAAAAGCTCCCATAGTCACGGCTTTGACTATGTCCGTAGAAGGTGAACATCACTCTTCGTGTCCCCTAGGACTGATCAACAAAGCAAACTCGCACAGAAATGGATAAAAGATTATCCTAATGTCTGGGCAGAAACTGCTGGGTTAGGTCTAGCCCTTAAACAACCTCCAATAGCAGTATAATTAAAAGCCTCTGCCTCTCCAATCAGTGTTAAACAATATCCCCTAAGCAAAGAAGCTAAGGATGGGATAAGGCCCCATATTCAGAAATACCTGACTCTTGGGGTCTTAAGGCTCTGTCAATCAGCCTGGAATACCCCGCTGCTACCAGTTAGAAAGCTAGGAACTGGGGACTACCATCCTGTTCAAGACCTAAGAGAGATCAACAACAGAGTGCAGGAAATTCACCCCACAGTACCCAACCCATATAATTTGCTTAGCACTCTGAATCCGGAGCGGGAATGGTACACTGTGCTGGACTTAAAAGATGCTTACTTCTGCTTGCCCCTACATAAGGAAAGTCAGTTGCTGTTTTCTTTCAAGTGGATAAACCCAAAAACTGGAACATCTGGCCAATTAACCGGGACTAGATTCCCACAGGAGTTCAAAATCTCCCTCACTCTCTTTGATGAAGCCCTCCACAGGGACTTCAACGACTTCAGAACTGCCCACCCTGAAGTCACCCCACTCGAATATGTGGATGATCTGCTACTGGCAGCCGACACCAAGGAGAACTCTGAGTCTGGGACCCAAGCACTATTATTCGAGCTTGCTCGGCTTGGATATAAGGCTTCTGCCAAAAGGCCCACTTTTGTCAGCAAGAAGTAATCTTCCTGGGTTATTCTCTTAGGGATGGCAAACGATGGCTCACTGAGCCCAGAAAACAAACCGTTGTGCAGATACCTCCCCCTTCTAATAAGAGACAACTCAGAGAGTTTTTTGGGACTGCCAGCTTTTGCAGGTTATGGATTCCTGTGTTCGCATCTCTGGCTGCACCTTTATACACTCTGATAAAAGGGGATGCCCACTTCCAATGTACCCCTGAGTACAAACAAGCTATTGATAATGTCAACAAAAAGGTGCTGCTCTCTGCTTCAGCCTTAGCACTACCAGATGTAGATTAACCCTTCAATCTCTACATAGAAGAAAAGAAAGGAATAGCACGGGGAATGCTCACTCAGACATTGGGACCTTGGAAATGGCTAGTAGCATTCTTATAAAAAAAACTGGACCCAGTGGCTAGCGTGTGGCCCCTTTGCTTAAGAGCTATAGCAGTGGCAGCCCTTCTAATAAAAGATGCTCATGAATGAACGTTGGGACAGAAGCTCACCATTATAGTCCCCCATGCCCTGGAGAGCATCATCTGCCAGCCTCCAGAGAGGTGGCTATCAAACTCCAGAATTAAGCACTACCAGAGCCTCTTGCTTGACAAAGACAGTATAATGCTGGGACCCCCTGCTCCACTCAACTCGGCTACACTGCTGCCAGAAGTATCATCAGGACCCGTCGCTCATGAGTGTCAAAACATACTGGCAGAGAAAACCAGTATACGACAAGACTTGAAGGATCAGCCACTGCCTCGCCCTGAAGTCGTATGGTTTACGGACGGCAGCAGCTTTCTCCAAGACGGTAAGCGGCGGGCTGCACGAGCAGTACTTAGCAAAACTAATGTCATCTGGTCCTCTGGTCTCCCAGAAGGGACATCAGTCCAAAAAGCAGAACTGATTGCTCTTACGAAAGCATTGGAACTAGCAACAAGCAAAAGGGCAACCATATACACTGACAGCTGCTATGCATTTGCCACTGCTCATGTGCACAGGGCTATTTACCAGCAAAGAGAATAGTAACCTCTTCCAGGAAAGAAATAAAGAATGAAGATGAGATCCTCCACCTTCTCTCAGCAGTGCAGGGCCCTAAAGAACTAGCTATAGGGCACTGTCCAGGGCCCCAGAAGGGAAACGACCCCGTGGTGTTTGGAAACAGAAGGGCAGATGAGGAAGCTTAATTGGCAGCCCTAAACGAAGTGATTCTGTTAACTTTTTCCACATGGGGGGGAACAAAAATCAGGAGACTTGGCAGCTCTGGAACCTTCAGGCAACTTATCATCTGAGGAGACAGATACAGAACTCTGGGACCCTACAGAGCCAAGTTTACAATTTCAAAAAGCCCACCTTTATGTCAAAGACTTACACTAGCTCACCCACTTAGACTCAAAGAAGTTGTAGGCACTCTTAAATGACCGAAGAAAGGACTTATTATTGACTGACTCAAAGAGGAAAGAAATAGCTGAGCAGGTGACTAGAGCTTGTCAAGTCTGTCAATTAGTTAATACTTACCCATCCAAGCTTCCTGCAGGAAGCACTTACGAGAAACCAGACCAGGACAATTCTGGGAAGTGGACTTTACTCAAATTAAGCCAGCAAGTTATGGACTTAAATATCTCCTAGTCTTTGTAGGTACTTTTTCAGGATGGGTCGAAGCCTTCCCCATGAAGAAAAAAATGGCTCAGATGGTGTTCAAAAAGATCCTAGAAGACATTTTTCCAAGGTCCGGCTTGCCTAAGGTAATAGGGTCCGACAATGGACCGGCATTTGTAGCCCAAGTAAGTCAGGGATTCGCCAGGACCCTGGGGATTAATTGGGAGTTACATTGTGCTTATAGACCCCAGAGCTCAGGACAGGTAGAAAGGATGAATAGAACCATCAAAGAGACCTTAACGAAATTGAGCCTGGAGACTGGCATAAAATATTGGACTATGCTCCTATCTTATGCACTGTTTCCTGCAAGAAATAACCTCTATGCCTCTTTGTGTAACCTCACCAATTATAAAATTCTCTATGGTGCCCCTCCTCCACTAAGGGACCTAACCCCAACTCGAGACTTAATGATTCCTTTCACACACCCTTGCTTGACAGACTTAAAGCCCTTGAACAAACCCAGCACCCAGCAATACCTGTGGAAATAGTTGGCCACTGCTTATCAGCCTGGAGACAAAGAAACCCCACATTGTTATCAAGTGGGAGACTTAGTCTACGTGAGACGGCATCAGGTGTCATCCCTGGAACCCCGCTGGAAAGGACCATACCAGGTGTTTCTTATAACACCTACAGTGGTGAAATTGGATGGGATCACTTCCTGGATACATGCCTCACATCTCAAGCCTGTGCCCTGTACAGATTCCGGCTGGAAACTGAAACTGACTGGTAACCCTCTAAAGTTCCGTGTCTGTCGTGTGGATAGGGCTATGGATTCTTCCTCTGGTCACCAGCATTCCTAATCCCCATCAGCCTGTTCAGCAACAATGGCAAGTTATAAATCCTACTGGGCAAGTAGTGTGGTCTATTTCACATACAGCCGCCTTATGGACTAGGTGGCCATCTCTCCACCGAGACATTTGTCAGCTTGTTATAGGCCTCTCTGACTGGGATCTCCCTGACATAGAGGACCCCACACATATCCCACTCAAACCCAAACCAGGGCAACATAGACCACCTTACCCCATGAATTATGGATGTCATCTTCCCAACTGAGGTGTAAACTAGCCAGTCTTGATTTTTATGTGTGCCCAGCTGATTTCCGAAGTTGCAAACAGGCCCAAACCTGTGGAGGACCCATTGACTTTTATTGTAGATCTTGGGGATGTGAACAAACGGGAGTGCATGGTGGAACCCAAACTCTCCAGACAGTATGATTCAGGTAGGACCAAATGACACCTGGATTGATTCCAAGAAATGTGCCGCTAGCCAAGCGGTGTCAAAAACTCGCTGTGGAAAGAATAGTCTATGTTACCCCCTCAAATAACTTTCACTTCCAAAGGAAGGGGATACCTCAGAACAACATGGCCTATGGGAAATACTAGGGGAATGCGATTTTATATTTATGGCCCTGGTTATGACTTTGCTCTCTGGTTCACCATCCAGCTTAAAAAGGAAGAAAAGCCCACAGCAATAGGGCCCAATCCCCTCAAGCCAGGAATTAAACCTCCTAAACCTCCCATGCCTAGATCTACCAGAACCCCTCTACCATCTCATACTTCCTGGTTTCGGTCTTTGCCTACTTTCCCAGTCCAGAATACAGCTGACTCCTCCCCCTGGGAACTAATTAAAGGAACCATTATGGTACTGAACTCCACACAATCAGAACTCCTTGCATTTCAGCCCAGGTATTAGATAGCTCTGTAAATTATTGTGTAATGGTGCAGATACTCCCCAGGGTGCTCTATGATGATGCAGAATAATTTGAAGGTCTACTAGGGGGACTAACAACCTGATTTCACCGGGAGCCAGTGTCTCTTACTCTAGCCATCCTACTGGGGATAGGAGTTACTGCAGGAGTGGGTACGGGAACAGCTGCTATGATCCGTGGGTCACAACAAATGGCCCGATTAGAAACAGCAATAGATCAAGACTTGAAAACGTTAGAGACCTCCATCACAGTTTTGCAGGAATCCTTAACCTCTCTCTCTGAGGTTGTTTTACAGAAAAGGCAAGGATTAGACCTCCTCTTCATGAGGGAGGAGGGCATCTGTGCTTCACTGAGAGAAGAATGCTGTTTTTATGCTGACCATAGTGGAGTTTTAAAGAATCCATGAGTAAATTGAGAAAATGCCTTGAAGAGCACCAGAGAGAAAGGGAGATTCAACAAGGGTGTTTTGAGTCATGGTTTACCCAGTCCTCTTGGTTATCTAAACTTTTATCAGACTTAGCTGGACCCCTGATCATCCTTATGGTGTTACTAAATGTGGGACCTTGTTTGCTAAACTGCATAGTTTCCTTTCTCCAGGTTCAGATTGGGCAGGAAAAAACTCATGGTAATCAGATAAAAATACTATCCACTGGCAGAAATATAATCTGAGAACCCGCAATAATTATGATTCATTACTTTTAAGATTAAAAGTAGTCAGAAAAAGGAGTGGAAAATGAAAGAATAAAAGAAATTTAAATTGAAACGTAAAGAACCAGGTTTTGTAAAGTTTCCAAGCTGCACTCAGAACCTGAAATTCCTGTGGCAGTTAAGACAATTCCCAGAACTTCCCATTAGATGTGTGTTGAAATCTTCCCTGACCACCTAGTAGCTAAACAACCCCTTCCCAGAAACCCTGCAGCTCAGCACGAATACATCTCAGGGCTTCAACCAACCAGTTTAAATGTATACCACTTCTCAGGGCTAAAAAATCACCCCCTGGCTGACCTGTTCCCGCCAATGGATGTGCTAATCTTGTTTTAGAGTTGCTATTTGATTTTCCTGCGGCGTATGATGATTTCCTAAAGGAGGCTATGATGTATGTAAAGTCCCTGCCCTCTATAAAGAATGTATATAAACTCTGCTCAAGTTGTTCTCGGGGATCTTTTTTCTTTCCTCCTCTGGAGTGAGCTCTGAGCCCCAGATGCTGGACCCCCAATAAACCATTTCTTTTGGCATGAGACAGTTTCTTGTTGGTCTTTTCCTCCAACGTTCGATGACCTTTTCAGTTCCTGACTACCTTCAAGTGAGAATAGCAATCCTTTGAGTCAAATGAGTTCTTCAAAGACCTGAAGAGGCTAGCCCATAGGTGCTTGGGTTTTCTCATGACTCCAAATCACAGTAAGAATATATACCTGACAGTCAGTAGGCCTCAAATTGGAGAAGAAGAGCAGTATTAGCAGCAGGGCTATTTGATCATTCCTGCTTCAAAGGATGGGGTCCAGGCCACCCAATGCCCTTATGGACTTCAAATCTTACCTAGATTTCTGTTTTCATACTTATATTTCACCGCATATTCATGTAAATATCACAGGTTTCCAATACCATTATTTATTCTGCAAAATGATTCCTAATCGAAATCGAACCTGTTATTAACCTTAACCATACAATCTTCCCTCAATCTAACTTTACAAAAGAACAGGGAAATTGTTGATCTTACAATACAGGAATGTAGGCGATCTTCCACCTGCTGAGAACCTCAAAGTTCCATGCAGAAATCATCCCTGAAGAAGATGTAGGCACCTATGAAGCATGTGAGAGAGCAAAAGTCAACTTCCATGTCAAACAACCTGGTCAGGATGAAGGAATGTGACTGAATCAGCCTCTCTCTTCTTAATGTAGATTAAATGGACCAAACCAGGCCCAGGCCTGTGTGGAGAGCTGTTCCTGGGTGCCTGTGGTTGATATACCATTCTAACTTGTGTAAGTGTCACAGGAAGTAGGGGCAGACTCCATCTCATGGGACCCTTGGAAGCAACTGTTAGTACAAAGTGGTTGCCAAGGCAGTGACCTCATTCATTTCCTGAAGGAAGTCACCTACCACACTTCCTTGGTGATTGACTGCCAGGCACCCAGAGAAGTCCCAGTCCCAGTCCCAGTGGTCTCAATTGTTTGGATTTATCAAGGACAGAGTCAGTCTTTCTTGGTACCTACTTAAGTGATGATGGCCAAATGCCACAAGAGGTCTGAATAGAAGCCTTTTCTGAGAAAGCAGGTAGAGGCTCAACCATGGCTCCTGACAACTTCAAAGAGTTGGCAAAGAAGACCAGATCTGAGACAGAACAGGCCACTTCGGGGAACATAGTATGGCCCACCAGTCAGAGGACACTGAGGATAGTCACAGACATACTTGGGGGAAGGAGGTGCTGTTGTGGGTGTCCCTATGAGTTTGTTGTTTAGTCTCATGTTCTGAGAATAAGTCGGTTTGTTTGTTTGGAGTGGAATGTTTCTAGAAATTTGTTTGACAACATGAGTGTTTCTATGTCTGTGTATCCCACTGTATACATGGTTATAGACATTTGAAAAGAGAATGCATCAATGGTTGTGTCCTGTCTGGTAGAAAGCTTCCCAGCATTCATCCTGCCCAATTTAAGAATGGAGAGTGGCTTGCCTTATGGATGGGCAACACCTACTACCTTCCTAAGTTTCTCTCTTCTTCTTGAATACGGGCCACTCTCCAGAATAGCCTCATGGTTTTGTTTCCAAGATATGCACCACCTCCAAGCTCTCTGACATGGGCATGTACTTAATAGCTGGAGGGAATGGGAGCATCTCAAAAACTCAGAATTCTGTGTGACCAGTAAAGTCTCAGTGGAGAAACACTGCTTTGGGCTTTTTGCTTACCTATTGTTCTGTTGTCCTGAATGTCAGGAAGGTCTTTGCCTCAGGCCACCCCTTTGTGAAGCCTGAAGAAAACAGTTTACAAACGGAAATGAATGGGCATCACCTGTGGCTCTTTGCTTAATTGCTTTGGAAAGGGATGTGGCTGAATCAGCCTCTTGGCCCTTTGTGAGGCAGTGGCTTAGATTGTCAGCATCTGATGCATCTAAAGAAAGTTTCCAAGTGTGCATTCATAACCAAAATGGCCAAAAGAGCAGTCTTTGTGGATGAAGTGTCTCGCCATCTTTTGTAACCTTCCTGACCTCCATCAAGTGAAAATAGGAATTCTTTGGGTCAAATGAGTTCTTCAAAGCCCTCTAGAGGCTAGCCGATAGGTGCTTGAGTTTTCTCATGACACAAATTCTCATGATGAATCTATACCAGACAGTCAGTAGGCCTCAAATTGGAGAAGCGGAGCAGTTATAGAGCAGGACTAATTGATCACT
Source organism: Callospermophilus lateralis (assembly GCF_048772815.1). Lineage (NCBI taxonomy): Eukaryota > Metazoa > Chordata > Mammalia > Rodentia > Sciuridae > Callospermophilus > Callospermophilus lateralis. Next base: position 185,585 of record NW_027513246.1, on the reverse strand, counting down.
CTTTGTTCACAGGAAGGGTGTCCAGGCCAAGCTGACTTTAGGCAAATGAGGCGCAAGTGTGCTTATTTTGGACAGTGTCTTGGGCTGTGCCCCTCATGGAAACCTCCAGCCAGAGGTTATGATTAGTGTATATGTGGAAGAAGATGAGGGCCATGTGGGAGTGTTTTGGTTTTAATTGTGGTCAGCTGTGTGGTGGTTGGTAAAGATGCCTGGGTCCACCTCAGCTTGAACTATGGTGTGATTTCCCATAGAGACTGAGTAATGGAACTGACCTCAGAGAAGTATTGCCATGAATTGTGTTGGGATTTTAGGTGGCCATGCATGAGATTCACCCTTGAAAACTGAGATATAGAAAAGGGTAGCTTTCCAAAGAGTACTGTCAAACTCAGCCTGGATATCACATGACTTTATTCTGAAAGATTGGCCGCCATAGTTGAGAGTCAAAACATACATGGACCTTACATTGGAGACCTCAATGGGCCTGGCTTCATGTGTCCTTTGGGCCACTCTTTGGGAAGCCTTGCCTCTGAGAGTTCACCAGAGCTTTCCTTGAAATGTGCTTCTTCAAAATTTAATGGTTCCTGAATGAATTTAAACCCACAGTTTCCCCAAATTCATCCTTGAAAAATGGCTAGATAAATACCATGAAATTTTTGAAATTCCCATGACCAGGTGGCCCTGGAGAATCTTTGGATGTCCTGTTGCTGATCATGAGGGTACCAGACAGTGCCTTGATTGACTGGGTTTCATGAAAACGGTGTATAACACAGATACCAGTATGTTGGAGGCTGCTGAGTAGTGGGCCCAGAGCTGTGATGTGCAGGTGTGTGATAAAGCATCTCTTGTCAAGCCATGTGGATCTGTCATTGACTTCCAAATGGCTTGTGGCTGACATGGTGCAGACAGGAATAACGTATATGTCTGAATCCTCTCCATAAAAGGCATCTTGTTATATGGAGATGTTTCAGGGCAATGTTCAGAATCAGGTTGCTATGGTTAAGGGGACAAGCTATGTGGAATAGAAGCCTGGTTGGTGCATTCTCCTGCAGACCCTGACCCACCACACGTGACAGGACTCCCTCCAGCACTGTGTCCCAGTTGAACTCCTTGTATTTCGTGAAGCAAATACCAAACTCTCAGTGCAGCAGCAAGAAACACCATGAAAAGTGGAGGATGACCAAATGGCTTCACAGTCCACATGCGGAGACACTTAGCTTTCAGTGGCCACAGTTTACCTACAAAGAGAGAAGTCAGCACTGCTGCCTCATGTTATTTGGAAAATAAGAAACAATGTCCTCCAGGTCACATAGATGCAGACTCAGCTTTAATGGTCTCCTTAGAATGGAAGCTACAACAACATATATGTCAAGTGCCCATCCTCAGAGGCAGTTTCTCAAGTAGTCTTTAGGCAGGCAGAGCTCCATGTTGGTGGAGTGTTTACCTTTTAGACCAGGACGCAAGAAAAGACCACTGACTCCAATTAAAATCAAATTAAAGCAAACTTATTATTTCCACCACCCGGGCTGTGTCTCCCTCCCCAAACCGCGGGAACAAGAGAGCAACCCCACCTTTCCTACAGAATGGCTTTATAGCGCAGAATGTTACAGAAAAGGGTGGTTACAGATAACAGAACTCTGACAAGCATCACACTAACGATAGTTTACATTTTTTTTTTTGCTGGCCCCAACATCAGAATTTATGAGAACCATTAGAGCCTCAGAGAGTGTCGTCTGGCCAGGGAAGGCCAATATTTATGAGGTGTAAATAAAGTTTCAGAGAGGGCTGTTATCTGGTCAGAGAGCCATGCATGGGTGAGTTCAAGGCATGGGCAGGCATTCAAAGCAGGTTCAGAATTTGCTGTAATTTATAGTTAAGCCAAAATTATCTTTTCATGGCTTTGTGGCAAGATGGCTCCAATTTAAATAAAATATCAGGTTGGGTCTATCATTCCCCCATTTTCTAATGTGTCCCTTTCAAATCTTTGATAGGGTAGGGGACGAGCACTGAGGGAAATTTAATTCCTCAGGTAAGAGTCTCCCCATTTTTTGAACTCACCCAAAACCGGTCTCCCTGATTTTACTGACTTAATTAATTACTTATATTGATAGTCTATTTATTTTTGGCTCCATTGTAGTAAGAAGCGAGGCGTCACTCATTTTGACTTCTTCTGAGCTGAGAGAGGGTGACGTGAGGGGGTACGGTCTGAGAGACATGAGTTGCCTTTTCGAAGTGAGTTCGGTTTGAAGTCTGGTTGGGGAAGTACAGGTTGTAAAGTCATCTGGGGATGGGTTCTTCTATGAGAGAAACAAAATACATGAGTACCGAATAAATGTTGCAGCAGCTGGAACATGTCACTGTATAGAAGTTCCCTCACCAGTCTTAAATATCCCCAGTTATCAGGACTGTCAACTTAATATTTAACATTTAGGGTTACAGTTGTCCCTCCCCATAAAATACAGTGTTATAATTTAATACCATCTGATTCTGCAAAATTCTTTTACTAGTATGACCTCTGTGTCTAATAGAGAAACTCTTAATTCTGTTACTCAAGGCTGGATAATTGTACTAGCAAACTCCAATATTACCTGTGTAGGTTAGGAATATCTGTAGGCCTTAAACTAAAAACTTCTGCCTCTGGCAGCTCCTCTTGATAGTCTCTTTTTATAGTTATCAGGCATTCCTCTCTGAGAACCCTTCTTTGTAGCCTCCAGTCTTATTTATTTTGGGAGGCTAACATAAAGTGTATACCTTAAAATATTATAATTACTGTTATTATTTAAAATGCCCAGGAATGGCTGTATTTTGAGTTTAACTGTCTTTCCTAAATGTTTAAGATGAAGCAGTCAAACTGACTTTTGTTTCTATCTATTATGAACAGTCAGCTGAGCTTTTACGGGAGTCATTCCTGGGGAAACTTGAGAGCAGCTTCTCAGTTCTGCTAGTGCCATTTTCGCTAGGTGTGTCCAGGTCTTGCTTGACCCTGTGGCTTCCCTCGGAAGCATCAGGGATGTCTCCCTTCTCTGATGACTGTCTTCTTCACAGAAAATGCACTGATTGGCTTTCTGTTCTCCAGTGGCTCAGAGTTGCAAAGCTCTTTAGGGAAGTCCCCTGTTCCCTGGATACAGACTGACTCAGAGGGCAAGAATCAAATATTGGTTTTCTTGGCCCTTTTCATTTAACTTTAATTTTAAATCCTAATTTTAAACATCCAGCAAATAAATTTTAGCAGCCTTATATTAAGAGTACTGGGCTTTAATGTCTGTAATTTAAAATTATTTATCTTTTTATTAATTGGGATCTGTATTTTTCTGTCTGTCTTTTGGTGATGACTTGTTATCTTTAATTAACCCATGTTGTGTTCTTAAAGCAACACTTCTGTAAAACACTAACAGGGAATCTTTAGATCACTTATTAGGAAATTACAAAATAAAATTAACAAGAGTAAATATACATAGTTCGTGTAATAGCTACCCTGAATTTTTAGGCTGAGTTATTTATTATATTTCTTGTTTGAGATCCTAATAATCTTGATATGAAAAAAAAAGAACTTTTGAATGTAACTTTAAATGAAATAACATCTGACCCACTGCTTTCGTAGTCATTCTCACATGTAGTAAGTTGGGACACAGAGCCTTATCTCAAGTAAGGCAGGGCTCTTTATAAATCTTAAGTGTTTTAGTTCTAAAGATGATCTTTGTTTTTAAATATCAGTTTAAAAAGTTAACATTAATTGTTTGAGGTCACATGAACATTAGTTAACACCATATAATATAACATTTAAAACATGAATAAAATAAACGCTGAAAGTTTTATCCTTTTCATAGCTAAGGCTCTCATTAACATAAAAATACATTCAAATTGTTCCCCAATGTAAAAAGTAACATAAAAGTTTACATATCTTATTGATAAAAGGTAAATAAATGCCCAATATATATATATATATATATATATATATATATATATATATATATATATATATATATATATATATATATATTTTTTACCATACAACTTCAGAACACCAGCTTCACATAATGCTCTTTTAAAGTTTCTACCTTAGAGACTTGTATTCCTGGAAGATATGTGCACATTAATAGCATCACAATTGCATTGATGTTTCTACATTAACCAAGTTTAGCTTTTAAAGAAATGGCAGTACAGTGCTCTAAAATAACAGATCGTATTTAATAAGTTGTTTAATATTTATGGTTGCTTGCTCTAGAAAAATAAAACTTAATAAACACAATGCTATTGGTAAACGTATGTTTTAAGAAATTTTTGTGTCTTTTACACATGACTGATTTTTACAATCTTATACAGACTTTAGAACAAACTTATACAGACCTTAGTAAATCAATAACATATCTAACAAGAATACTCATGAATGAGTAATCAAATATCAAATTTAATTTATTTATTTATCAAAATAGTAAACAAAAGTATTGAACAGTGTAGACCATTTTTTTGTTGAAGGAAAAGTCCTAGAACCAAGGCATATTAGACCTTTTGTCGACATTAATATTTTATTAGATTTTTGAACACCTAGAAAAACATGTAAGTTTAAATTTAAAGACATTTATTTTTATCTGTTTATCCAATTTAAAGTGAACCATTTAAATCACGTAAATTAAAGATCTTTGGATCCGCTTTTTAAAATTTGTTTTTGTGAGTGCTCCTTTTTTTATGAGCGCTCCTTATGTATGTTAATTTGTATATAATATACATGATATACGGACATATGTATATATACACATACAACACATAACAAGAGTGTGCACACATAATTATAGTAAAGGCCTTGTAGCTTTTCGCAGGTGAAATCTCCATTGCAATGTTTCAAAAACTCCACTGTTGGTCAAAGATAGAACTGATCAGAAAAACATTAACCTAGGTCTGTAGGATCAAAATCATGAGTTAAAAACAATACAGAATCTAAGGAAAAAAATAAGAGTCCTAGAAAAAGTGACTGGGCAGTTATTAGTAAATACCATACAATGTAATTTTTTCTCCCCCCCCCTTAGGACTCAGATCAGTCTCCTACTGAGCTAGTAGGCTTCTTTCATTTGCATTTCAACATAAGGCCTGGCTGAGGTCTGGAAGGAGCAGGGAAAAACTGCTATTCTGAGCAGACACCTCAGGCCTAAGGCATTTTAACCATAATTTTCAGGTTTGGATGTTGAAAATTATGGTACAATTTTAAGTTACAATTCACAAAATTTTATATCTTTACATCTTGTTCTGTCAACAGATACCATACTATGATTTACTATCCTTTTCCAAATTAATGCACTGGTACACACTGTGATATTTTCCCAGTCTACCCAATTCAAAACTGGTGAAAAATAAGACTGAATGTTTGGGAAGTTACTTGCCAACTTGGAAATAGAGTTCTTTAGTTTTCCATGCTAAGTATTTAAGTTCTCTTGCATGAATTATCTAAAATCATAAACTAAACAATTATATGAACCAGACTTTTAACTGCAAGATTGTACAATGCTTCAAAAACCCATTCAGATACCAGATTGTTACAATAAAACGTCATCATTTAGACACACATTGAGCTAAGATCATTCCCAAGAAACAATTTATAATATGAACACATTATTGCACATGTCTTTAAGGGCCAGAAACAAAGACACAAGACAGACAGAAAGGAGCTCCAGACTATGGCTGACAGACAGAAGCCTTTAAAACATAACAGATAAGAGAAAAATCTCCTACACCTGTAGCACGATAGATGTCCCCACAAGGGGAACAGATGTTTTCAAAGAGGAGCAACCTGAAATGTGAAATCAAGGGTCTCCATGGTGACTTTACTGCATTTAGTGTCCCCTTTTTCTTATTCTCTTTTTTAATAAGACAGAGGTGGCATAATTCTTACAGTGCAGGGACGGAAGGAGGGAATTCTCTGAAGCAACAGGGCTTTGGCAGCTGCTGGGAGTCCTTCAGTCCCTCCTTTTACTTACAGGATTAGCTCCTCTGGTTCAGTTCCACCCCGAGCACGCTCCGTCTCCTAATATTTCAGTAGTCAGCTCTCAAAAAGTCCCGGGGTCCGGGGGAGGGTATCAAAATTTGTAACTTAAATTTTGGTTCCTGATGTTGAAGCCAATTAATACCAATTTAATAATGAGGACAGCGTTTGAAAAAAAGAAAAAGGGAGGTTTACTGCTTTGCTAACAAAGGAGAAACACAGGGGATTCTGCCGAAATTCTGTGACTCTCTTGATCTGGAGGGACAAGAGGTTTTAAAGGAGTTTCACTTTTTCACCTAAGAGATACTCAGTTCTTAGGTCACCAGCAGGCATTGCCCTCTGCAGTGGGTGTGCTCCAGGCAACCAGCTAGGGGCTTCTCTCATCCTGCTTGACAAAGGGGGGGAAAGTTCATCACAGTTCCTTAAAACACAGTCCAAAGGGGTGTCAGGCTTACTTGCTTTATTACCCATTTTCACGTCCAATATCATTATGTTTTAACCACAGAAATCACACAACAAAACGCACAAAAACTAACAAACCAAAAACATACAGAACACAGAAAAAAACACAAAGAAACAGAAAACCGGTGAAGAAACAGAAAAACAGAGGAGCAATACAACGTCTTGCTAAAGCTCTGGGGAAGGAGCTCCTGCGTGCCCGTTGGCACCTCTCTACCCTTTCAGAGGAATTTCCTACAGAACAGAACAGAGGACAGAATGATTCTTGTTACTGTCCCGGACAGGAGTATATGTGAGCCTCCCCATGCCACCTCTCTGTCATCAGAAGAGATGTCCCTTTACCGGATATCAGATGTTATAAAGATACCACTTACCTATGGAGGCCTCCTCCACCAGGTGCTTGCTAATAGTTATAGTGCGATGGTTCACTGCAGTGCTCCCCGGACTGAAGGCTCACTCCAAGGCCTTTGAACTTGGCTCTCCAGCTCGGAGCCTTGGAGGAAAGGCCAGCTTCAGAATTTCCAGGAGTCTGGTCTTGTGATCTGGTCGGGTCATCTCACTGGGGAACTCTAAAATATTAGACCAGGATGCAATAAAAGACCACTGACTCCAATTAAAATCAAATTAAAGCAAGCTTATTATTTCATCCGGGTGGGCTGCCTCTCCCTCTCAAACAGTGGAAACAAGACAGCATCCCCACATTTCCTACAGCCCAGCTTTATACCCCAGAAAGTTACACAAAAGGGGAGTTACAGAAAACAGAACTTTGACAAGCATCACACTAATTATATGTTACATTTTTTATTTGCTGGCCCCAGCATCAAAAATTATGAGGACCATTAGAGCCAAGAGAGGGTCTTTGGCCAGGGAAGGCCAATATTTATGAGGTGTCACTAAAGTTTCAGAGAGGGCTGCAATCTGGTCAGAAAGCCAGATATGGGTGAGTTCAAGGCATGGGCAGGAATTCCAAGTAGGTTTGGAATTTGCACTAATTTATAGTAAAGAAAAAAAGTATCTTCTCATGGCTGTGTGGCAAGATGACTCCCAATTTTATTCAAAGATCAAGTTGGGAGATCAACCCTGTCCTTTACTTTTGGAAACTCCTCTACCACATCCATGTTTGTGAACTCCTGAGCATTTTCTATCCCAGATATGTATTCACAGATATTTTAACTCTACTCCTCTAATTGTGTCTTACTTGGGGCGAAGGTAATGTCAAGGCATTGTTCTGGATGAGAGTGGGAAGATTATTGTATACCATATATATGCATACTCATTGGATTCATTTTTCAATTTTCCATTCAAAATACTATATCCCTCACAATAACCCATACTCTACGAGACTCTAACAACTAATACTAATATGATGGAGAAAAATAACGGAAACAAAATTGAAATACAAGCAGTTCAGAGGAGACATGGTGTATATTGGACTTGCCTTTTGCAAGATAAATGCTAGGTGTTATTAATCTAGTCAATTTTTAATTGAAATAGTTCTCCATGTGTTTTTAAAGTTTAAAAATATGTGTATTCCTGTCTCCCTTTCTCTGTAGCCTATTCAGCACATGTATTTTTATATGCACATATAGAATTCTACGTGATATCACAAGTAAATTTTTGTGAGGTGCCTGACTTGGCAGTTACAAATTGTGAGAAGAGATTACTCCTCCTAAAAGCTGTTAGAACTGAAATTTCAAGCTATAGGTGAGCTTCCTAGTAGAACAACATTATACATAAATCCATGTTCAGTGAAATGAATGTTTTTGGATCTGTGGATGATATATATTTCATGGTGAATTTTGTTTGGCATATGAATTGGTATGTTTATTGTCTGTGGTTGTTTGTGTGTGTGTGTGTGTGTGTGTGTGTGTTTGTGTGTGTGTGTATATATATATATATATATAGATATATACACACACACACACACTCTCCAGAATTTTCATAATATGAAATGTATGTGTCTTATATACACTCCCTAAATTCATTCATGTTCATGTATGTGGATTAATAATCAACTTTTCACAACATTATTCTCAGAAATATTCATTCACCTGAAATATATATTTGTTTCCTAGTACTGAAAACTAACTTCAGTGAAAGGTACATACAAATCCTAATATTTCTACAGTTACTGACCCAGTTTAACATCAATGCAAGTAGATTCCTATGGGACATGATGCATCTTTTGATGTTCATTTTTATTCAACAGTGGTACCTTACTATTTTTCAGTTTTTGCACATCATAGGATACATATTTCATCCACTAGTTAGCAAAATTATAGGCATTTGTTTCACTTTTAATCACTTTCTTCTCCAGAACACATGTATTTCTCTATGTTTCTTGACTGGTCTTTTAATGAGACTTCTTTCCAAATACATTATAATCGATTTCCATAATCATTTTGAAACAAATCTCACACACCCTTCATGATAAACCATAACCCTAAGATGACCATTAGATATATAACTGGTTGGAATGAATGATTGTATATCAATATAACATTTCTGATATATTTTCAGATATCTATTCAATCCATTATTTAAAGTGGATCCAGTTATATTGTTTATTCACAGAATGGTGTATTCTTGCATTATCTCTATATTCATAGACACAGGGTACGCCTATTTGTACCCCCATACTAATTTATACGTCTTCAAAATATTGCTCCCTGAAATGGTGGAAGAAATACTCATGTCACCAGATCTGCATATACATTTTATCACAGAAATATTCTGGACACAAAAAGCAAAGGTCACATGTACAATTGTATCAAAGCCTAAATGGGAAGTGAACATGGATTTCTAAAATCATCCATGTCCATGTTGCCTAATGTTCAAAAATGTCAATTCTATTTGTGACTACATATTTGTTTCCTCTTAAGATTATAAATTCAAGCTCCAGCCTGTTGAAAATGTGTAATCCTATCACTCACTTTATACTTTACTTGATTTCCTAATGTCTTTATTGATATGTGCTTTCATACATGTTTTCCCCAGTTCATCATTGCGACTGACTCTTCACATGTGCTGACATTCACCTTCACTCTCTACCCGAAACCCTATTGTTAAGAACTTTTGGTCCAAATCCTATACTCACTCTTCTTCTTAGTCTACCGAATACCTTCCAAATACTATCGACTATTGCTTTTTGACTGGATGTTCTGTTCAACATTCAATCATCCAAGTTACAAGGTCCTATCCCATTGTATATTGATTTATCTGAGACAACTGTGCAGGACATAATTCAAAGCTAAGTATCCCACTCAAGGGCCCAATGCCCTTCTGGGCTTCAAATCTTACCAAATTTCTGCTTTCATACTTATATTTCACCTATATACTCTTGTAAATATCGCAGGTTGCCAATACCATTATTCATCCCGCAGAATGATTCCTAACCAAAATCGATGCTATTATTGAACCTAACCATACACTCTTCCCTTAATATAACTTACAGAAGAGCAGGGACAGAGTTCGTCTTACAATATAGTAATGTAGCTGATCTTTCACCGGCTGAGAAACTCAACGATCCATGAAGAAATGATCCTTAGAGAAGATGTAGGCAGCTATGTAGGACCTGAGAGAGCAATAGTCATCTTCCACAGCAAACAACCAGGTCAGGATGAAGTGATGTGTCTGAATCAGTCTCTCTCTTCTTATTGTAGAGAAGATGGACCAAACAAGGCCTGTTGTCGCGACCCCTTGCCCACAAGGAAGACGCAACTCAGGAATCTTCTTTCAGCAGTTTATTCAGGCCCTTGATATTTCTTCTAATTCCCCGTCAGATGCCCCTCCCAGCCTTAATAAAGCATCCCAAGCCCCAATGCGAAGCTGCCACGTGGAACTTTCTCACAGGGTGCTGAGAAACCATGCACCAACTCTCCCAAACAAGGAGTTGTTTATTACACACCACAGTGGAGCCAGCGCCATCTTGCAATGGCGACCATAATCTGCAGAAACGGCTCACCACAGTTCCCCCCTTCTGTTTTCTGAAAACAATACAGGCGAGAGTAGAGGTCCTATCCCACTGTGCAGAAGTGGCTGCATAGTATGGCTCAGTCCTAAGGAGGGCCCTTCCCCAGATCTGAAGCCATATCAGCCGACGCCTTTTTTCGTGGGGCGGGGCGTGGACATCAAACCCGCATGCAATAGGACATGCTCTCCTTGAGGTCCACTTCAAGGATCACTCAAGTGCAGTGCCTTGCCTCGCATCCTGTATCATGACGAAGGTGGACGAAGGGGGACAGCTAAGGCTGAACTGTGGCTGTACACAACGTCAAATGAGTTGACAGCACCCCGAAAGAAAGGCACAGACTTTAAGGCGATAGAGAAGCATTAGTGTGGAAACCCACCTGCGTGCAATGGCAGCAAGACCGGCAGAGTGCAAGGGCTTTCCAACACTAAGAGAATAACGAGGAAAGACATGCCGATCCCAGTGCAATGTTATAATAACTTGGGGTGCAATGGCCATGTCAAAGATTTACTGTTTAAGATGCGCAAGCCAAACTTGAGGTGAATTGCCATTTTCTAAAGCTGCAAGAGCTTGGATGATCATAGCCTTATCGTGAGCATTGCGGGCCTTGAGGCGACAGAGAAACCACAAACAGAGAAACATACCGAAGCAACACATTGCACCAAAAATGCCTACCCCCACCCACTCTTTAAAAAAGGAAAAGGCAGAAGATATCCAATCGGTGAATTGACCCAAAGTCACGGGATCAACACGGGTGCTATTCAAGACAGCTATCTGGGTTAGTTGAGACTGGATCATGTCTTCCGCTTCCATGGACCAATTTCCAGCCAAATATTCGCCAATGGTGCGGGAAGCATTCCTGGAATCATTAAATCTGACAGAGGTTATGCATAAATGTGCACGTTGGTCAACACAACCCAAAAGCACTAAGTCAGCCAATTCTTCTACCTGAGCTTAGAGTAAATCTATTCTTTGGTTGGCAGCTAAAATCCCTGACAAAATATGTTGATTAATTGTATTTTGGGATTCAAGTATGGTGGAAGTTTGCTGGACAACTTGATTAATAGTGGCAGCAGTTTGTACTTGATTGGCCATAGCCACTCCGGCCGTAACAGCTGCAGCAGCAGATATCGCCACGGCTGTCACTATAGCCGCTGTGATTCCAAAATCTCTGCGGACTCTAAGTAGCTCAACAATAGGGAATTTATCAGGATCCGCAGTGACCAGGATTGGGACAAAAGTTGGAATCTTCATAAACACTGCTACAGTCCAGGAATCATTCCAACACTCAGATAAGAGACAGGTAGTATGAGAACAATCCAGCATCCCCGATGAGGTGGCCTTAGCCAAAAGGAATAAGAAGGGGGATTGGACACAGACCATTGCAGGAGGCAATGTGGCATTATACAACAGAGAGTTGAATGAAACAGATGTAAGTCTATTATCTTGTTCACTTTCCCTAACAGTACCAGAAATATTAGCCAGCCAACTTTTGGCTCCTACCAACTGAGCCAGTGCAGAAATATCGGCTGAAGCCCCCTTTTCATTGGAAATCAGCCATTAAAACCAGGACCAACCTACTCCTGTAGAGGAGCTGGCACTATTGTTAAAGTTATAAACATACCTATCAAGAGAGGGGGAAAGGGAGAAACCTTTAGCAACTTGATGTTTCTCCCAAGAATGATCCTGACAAGGCGTAAATATTGGGGGGAAACCAAGATTAGGGGAACAGTAAGGGGAGGCCTTGAAATGAGTGGCATTATAAATACTACTAGAAAAATGAGGCACTGGGATTAGTACCTCGGAGATAATAGCCAAGGTAGTTATGTTAAGAGCAGAGCTGCTGTTTGCAGGGGCCTCTGAGCCTGATTGATTCCCCGAAGCTACCTTGCTCAATACAGCACTGATAATGCTCCCTGAGACCTGATTGGACCGCAATGGGTCCTCCCAGTTAGTCAAATTTTTGGTCTTAAGGCTAATGCAATTAGCGTTTCTAAGGCTGAAACAAAAAACTCCTGTGAGATTAACTTGAGATTGATTAAAAATTCTCTCCATGTCCCCTCTAGGAGAGGCACAGGGAGCAGACATCTCACATGAGGTAGAAAAAAGAGTGGGGAGGACACTAGAATTACCATGAACCGGAATCGGCATTGGCCATGCCCGTGCCACTGCCCACCACCGAATTGGTGTCACCTGTGCCATCGGCACAAGCACCAGAGCCAGAGCACTTAGTAGAATGAAGATCCTCATCACAGGATTGTTGTGGTATCTCTTGTTGCTGGTCAGTTGATGTCGAGACTCTTCTTGTCAAGCATTCAGGGACCCACAATGGTTCCGTACAATCCTGGGGAAAAACACATACAGATCCTCGTGCCCATGTCAGCACGGGGTCAGGGCCGTTCCATTGGCCCGTAAGAACATCCTTCCACTTAACATAGCCAATCACAGAGGGCTGAGGGGACACATGTCTATCGGCCGCAGAGCGACCATGAATATCCAAATTCAAAAAATTAATGGTAAAGAGAGCTAAGGACAGGCGTTCTTTAGGAGTGTGTTCAGCTCCTATTCCCCCTTTTTGTTTTTGTAAAGTTTCCTTTAAGGTGCGATGAGCATGCTCAACAATGCCTTGTCCTTGAGGATTATAAGGCAAACCATGAGTAAGTTGTACTCCCATAGTAGAACAAAAAACTGTAAATTGTCTGCCAGTATAAGCAGGTCCATTATCAGTCTTAAGGATGCAGGTGCACCCCATGCTGCCCATGCCACTAAACAGTGAGTAATGACATTACGTGCCTTTTCTCCCGATAAAGCAGAAGCATGGATAATTCTAGAGCACGTATCAACGGAAACATTCACATACTTAAGGTTACCAAAGTCAGGTATATGTGTCACATCCATTTGCCAAACAATCAATGGCTTTAATCCCCGTGGGTTTACTCCATAATTAGGGGCATGAAGAAATGTGACACAATGGGGACATTGCAATACTATCTGCCGAGCATCCGCTCTTGAAATGAAAAAACGCCTGCGCAGCGTTAATGCATTAACATGGAAGTTTTGGTGAAACAACTTAGCCCTCTCTAAGGAGGAAGCCAAGCATATCAATTGGCCTCTAGTGGCTAAGTCCGCACAGGCATTACCTTGGGATAACGGACCAGGAAGAGAGGTGTGAGCCCTGATGTGCATTGGATAAAAAGAAGCAGTGCGGTTAGAGATAAACTGTTGAAGCTGAGTAAAGTAAACAGACACATTGTGGGCATCACTAATAGTTCCCACGGTCTCCAGGAATTTTAGTGCTTGTACCACATAGCTGGAGTCCGAAATAAGATTAAAAGGAAAAGAACACTGTTTAAAAACTTCAATAACAATTTGTAGTTCTACCCATTGTGGATTTCCAGGAGCAAATTGATGCTGGATAGGGGGAGAGTCATTAATTACATAAGCTCCCATTGCAGACTTGGAACCATCAGTAAAAATGTTAACAGCCCCCGGAATTGGACTGGATGAAGTTACCTTAGGGAAAATGATGGGATGTTCTTTAACAAAATGGAGTAATGGATGAGAAGGGTAGTGATTATCAATACCCCCTTGAAACGAGCAACACAGAATAGCCCAGTTGTCTAGAGTAGCACATAAAACATTAAGTTGAGCTTTAGTGTAGGGTATGATAAGAGAAGAAAGTGATTGGCCGAAAAATTGAATGCTTTGTTGAATCCCTTTAAGTGCCAATGCTGCAACAGCATCAGGATAATATTCTAAGGATTTTCCTGGGGATACATGTGGGTGGATCCATAGTAAAGGCCCATCTTGCCACAGTACTCCAGTAGGCTGCCGCATAGTGGCAAGCACACATAACTGGAAAGGTTTATCACTCTGGAGCCTGCATAGAGTGGCATGCTGTATAGCTTGTTCTACTTTTATAAGGGCCGCTCTAGCCTCAGTAGTGAGGCTACGAGTTGAAGCAAGATCTGGATCACCCTTAAGAGTAGCATACAAAGGCTGGAGCACAATATTAGGAATAAGTAAATATCCTCTTATCCAATTAATATCTCCCAGCAATTTTTGAAAATCATTTAGAGTTTGGAGATCTTGAGTCCTGATGGTAATTTTTTGTGGTTTTAATTTGTCATACCCAATTGTCGCTCCCAAAAACCTGATAGAATCCCCCGTTTGAATCTTTTCAGGTGCGATGTGCAGTCCATGTTGAGCCAACAGCATCACGAGTTCTTTATAAGCCTCATAAACTGTCTGTTCTAATTTTGCGGCCAATAACACATCATCCATATAGTGAATGATCTTGGTGGAGGAATACTTACGTCTGAGAGGTGCGAGTGCCTTCCCCACATACATCTTGCACATTGTGGGACTGTTAACCATCCCCTGTGGCAACACCACCCACTCAAACCTTTGATCTGGTTCTTCGTGATTACACGAGGGAAGGGTGAAAGCAAAACGTTGTGAATCTTTAGGATGCAAAGGAATGGAAAAGAAACAGTCTTTAATGTCAATAACAATTATATGCCAGCCTTGAGGAACAGAGGAGAGCAGAGGCAGCCCTCTTTGAATGGGCCCCATAAGCTGCATCTGAGCATTAACTGCTCGTAGATCATGCAGAAGGCACCACTTCCCTGATTTTTTCTTAATGACAAATATGGGAGTATTCCATGGAGAAGTAGAAGGTTGGATGTGACCCAAATCAAGTTGTTCTTTGACTAGATCATGGGCTGCTGCCAGTTTAACCGAGGGAAGAGGCCACTGAGGCACCCAAACAGGCTCCTCGGTGAGCCAGTTATAGGTATTTGAGCCCCAGTGGCCCCTAGGAAAAACCCAGACCAAACCTGT
This sequence comes from Callospermophilus lateralis, assembly GCF_048772815.1. NCBI lineage: Eukaryota > Metazoa > Chordata > Mammalia > Rodentia > Sciuridae > Callospermophilus > Callospermophilus lateralis. The sequence continues at coordinate 170,343 of NW_027513246.1, read as the reverse complement.
TAAGCTTTTGATGACCTTGCACAGGATGCTTACATCCCTGTAGGTGCATTCCTAGTCCTAGACCTGGCCTATACCCCATATTTTGCATGATATGTTGAGACACTGGGGAATAGTCATTACTAAGAGTGAACCCCATGTCTTTCATCAGATCACGACCCCATAAAAAAATGGGTAAATCAAGTACATAAGGCTGAAAGGTACCATCATGCCCTTCCGAGTCCTTCCAAGATAGATGTCTACAGCTGATTTGAGGGGCTTGGGCATATCCAAGTCCTCTTAAGGATTGATCAGAAGCCTGCAGTGGCCATCCCCTAGACCAGTCCTTAAGGGCTATGATACTACGATCTGCTCCTGTATCCAGCAATCCCACAATAGATTTACATTCTATGCTTAATTCCAAAGTGGGGCGATTGCTCATATCCAGTGACAAATAGGCACAATTTCCTCCGGTGGTACCAATCTGATTTCCTGTCCGTGACCTTGAGTCAGCAGGGAAGTGATTATGCAAACTAGGCAAAATTAGCAATTGAGCAATCCGATCCCCTGGGGAGATAGACACAATGCCCCTTGGAGCTTCCACCATAACTTTTACTGCCCCTACAGTATCAGGGTTTATAACTCCGGGGAAAACATGAAGACCTTGTAGGATAGAGGATGCACGTCCAATTAACAAACCTACAGTGCCAGGGGGTAAAGGCCCTTTGAACTCAGTTTCCACCAATTGGACTCCCATCTTAGGTGTTAATACGAGTCTGGAGGTGGAACAGAGGTCCAATCCCGCGGCACCTGTAGTGGTTCTCCGCATCTCGTGGGATGGCGCAGAGAAGGCCATGTCTCGGGTTCGGGTGTGACATTCTCCATTGCCCCATATATTCGTGGGCCCTGGGGTCGGGGGCCCCTTCGGCCATTTTTTGGCCCAGCTGAAATAGGCTGTCCATGGATGTCCCTCACTGATCTACACTCTCTTGCCCAATGCTTCCCCTTTTTGCATTTTGGACACAGCCCCGGTTGACGAGGGCTATTAGAAGGGCCACCGCGAGGAGGTCCAGTAAAATTGCCTTTTTTGGGACAGTCACGTTTGAAATGGCCGGATTGACCACAATGGAAGCATGTTCCGGCACCAGGACCGCCCCCTTTTGCGATCCGAAGGACAGCAGCTGCAAGACCTGCATTAGTTAAAGGTCCTCCAAGCTCTCTACACACTTTCATCCAAGCTTCTATGCCCTTGTTTTTATAAGGAGCGATTGCTGCTTTACATTCTTTGGTGCATTGCTCAAAAACAAGTTGTTTAATCAAGGGCATTGCTCTATCAGGGTCACCAAAGATTTTTCCTGCGGCATCCACCATCCTAGCAACAAAGTCCGAGAAAGGTTCTGTGGGGCCTTGCATGATTTTTGTTAAATTGTCAGACACTTCTCCTCTATTTGGGAGTGATTTCCATGCACGGATACAAATGTTATTGATCTGTTCATATACCTCAGGGGGGTATCCTGTTTGTTGATTAGCAAATCTGCCTTGTCCCAAAAGCATTTCCTTGTCCCAATTTGGGTGTCCCGCCGCATAGTTTTGGGCAGCCTGCTCTACAGCGCCCTCTAGCACAAAGGCTCTCCAGTCCAAATATTTGCCTGGAGAAACACAAGCCCGAACAAGGCTAGCCCAATCAGAGGGAGTCATACAGTATCTAGACAGACTCTCCACCTGAGTTAATGTGAAGGCGGCATCCACCCCATAAGTGCGCACAGACTCTGCCAGGGTCTTCACAATTTTGAAATCTAAAGGCTCATGGAATCTTCCCCTATTGTCATCCTGGAAAACTGGATAAGCAAGACCCATCTCAGGGTTAACAGCCCTCCATGCTTGGGCATGGAAAGCTCTCCTCGAAACACCCTCACCGTACGGCGGCGGGTCCGGAGGATCGTTTTTCTTGAGCTCCTGTTTATTTTTGTTCCCTTCTCCCATAGTTAAACTCCCTAGCTGCCGAGACAGTCTCCCGAGCTCCTCCTTCTCATCCTCCTCCTCTTCTGACCCACTTTTGCATGGGAGTGTGCGCAGTGTACTGAGATATGGATACAAGCGTTTCCTCCCCCGTTTCTCGCTCTGCACATTCCCTTCCTCCTGAAATATTTCACTCCGTGCCAGAGACAATTGCCTCCTCCCCTGTTTCTCGCTCTGCACATTCCCTTCCTCCTGAAATATTTCACTCCGTGCCAGAGACAATCGCCTCCTCCCCTGTTTCTCGCTCCGCACACTGCCATCCTCCTGAAATACATCACTGCCTGCCGGAGATAATTGTTTCCTCCCCTGTTTCTCGCTTCGCACACTCCCACCCTCCTGAAATACCTCACTGCCTGCCATTTCTGATCTTTCTTCATGTAATTGCTCTAAAACTTCTTGTCCTTTAGTAAGTGCTTCCTGACATCTGCCATCTGCGAGGCAACTACGGATCATCTTCCAAAGGGGTATCACCCCACCCTCTAATATGCCCTGCTCAGAAGCAAAGTCAAGATCTGTGCCTAACTTATCCCAGCTAGGTATAGTGAGGCTGCCAGAAAATGCGAACCACGGGGCAACAATATCTGTCTTCTGAAAAAATCTCTGTAAAGTACTACGTTTCACTTTTAGGCCCTTGGAACGTAACAGGTTATCTAGGGCCAGGAGAAGCGGACTTGAAGATACGGCACCCATGACACAACAAAAGACACACAACAAACAAAAGTGAAAGTAAGAGCGAAAGTACACAGTGCAGCTGCAATAAGATTTAATGCTCTCTCTGGCTTTACAGAGGAGCTGCCGCATTGATAGCGGGTCCTAATTACCTAGGACTAATCTCCGCTTTGACCGCGGGTCCCAATTAATCTGGGACTAATCTCCGCTTTGACCGCGGGTCCCAATTAATCTGGGACTAATCTCCACTTTGACCGCGGGTCCCACTTACCTAGGACGATCTCCGCTTTGATAGCGGGTCCTACTTAACTAGGACTGATCTCCCCTTTGACCGTGGGTCCTACTTACCTGGGACTAATTGGTGCACCACCCCTGACTGCTGAAAGTTCTGGTTCCCGGGTTTTCAGCACCACTTGTCGCGACCCCTTGCCCGCAAGGAAGACGCAACTCAGGAATCTTCTTTCAGCAGTTTATTCAGGCCCTTGATATTTCTTCTAATTCCCCGTCGGATGCCCCTCCCAGCCTTAATAAAGCATCCCAAGCCCCAATGTGAAGCTGCCACGTGGAACTTTCTCACAGGGTGCTGAGAAACCATGCACCAACTCTCCCAAACAAGGAGTTGTTTATTACAGACCACAGTGGAGCCAGCGCCATCTTGCAATGGCGACCATAATCTGCAGAAACGGCTCACCACAGCCTGTGTGGAGAGCACTTCCCGGGTGCCTATGGTCGATATACAATTCTAACTTCTGAATGTGTCACAGGATGTAGGGGTAACCTCCATCTCATGGGAACCTTCGAAGCATCTGTTAGAACAAAGTGGTTACCAAGGCAGTGAAGTCATTCAGTTCCTAAAGGAATTGACCTACCTCACTTCTTTGTTGATGCAATTTGCTGAACTCGGGATCCAGGAAGCCAAGCACCCAGAGCCAGTCCCAGTCCCAGTCCCATTGGGTTCACTTGTTTGGATTTACCAAAGACAGAGTCAGTCTTTCTTGGTAAATACTGATCTGTGGATGGTTAAATGCTAGGAAAGCTCTGAAGAGGGGCCTTCCTGAGAAAGCAGGTAGTGACTCCCTGATGGCTCCTGACAACTTTACAGAGTTGGTAATGAAGACCAGATCTGAGACAGGACAGGCCATTTCGTGGGAACATAGTATGGCCAATCAGTCTGAGGACACTCTAAATAGTCACAGACCTACTTGGGTAAAGGAGGTGCCTTTGTGGGTGTGCATGTGAGTTTGGTTTTGTCTCATGTTATGAGAATAGGTAGGAAAGGCAGTTTGTTTGGTTTGGAGTGGACTGTTTTTAATAAGTCATTTGACATAGCGAGTGTTTCTTTGTTTGTGTATCCCACTGTATCCGTGGTTGTAGACCTTTGAAAAGCGAATGCATCAATGGTTGTGTCCTGTCTAATATAAAGTGTCCCAGCGTTCATCCTGCCCAATTTAAGAATGGAGAGTGGCTTGCCTATGGATGGGCAATACCTACTATCTTTCTAAGTTCCTGTTTCTTCGTGAATTCTGGCCACTCTCCTGAATAGGCTCATGGTTTTGTGTCCAACATATGTACCACCACAAGGCTCTGTGACATGGCCATGTACTGATAGCTGAAGGGAATGGGAGAATCTCAGAAAACTCAGATATCAGTGTGACCAGGAAAGTCTGGTTGGAATGACTGATTTTATGTCAATTTATGATTTCTAATATATTTTCAGATATCAATTCAATCTATTATTTAAAGAGGAACCAGTTATATTATTTATTCACAGTAAGTTCTATTCATGCATTATCTCTATATTCATAACTCAGGGTACACCACTTTGTACCCCCAATACTAATTTATATGTCTTCAAATATTGCTCCCAGTAATAGTGGAAGAAATAATCATGTCACATGATCTACATATATATTTTATCACAATAATTTTCTGGGCACAAATGCAAAGGTCACACTTATGATTGTACCAAATCCTAAATGGAAAGTGAACATGGATTACTAAAAACATCCATGTCCAGGTTGCCTAATGCTTTCAAATATCATTCCTATTGGTGACTACCTATTTTTTTCTTCCTAAGATTATGTATTCAATCTCAATCCTGTTGAAAATGTCTAATCCTATCACTCACATTATAATTGCCTGATTTTGTATTGTCTCTATTGATATCTTCTTTCTTATATTTTTTCCAGTTCATCATTGTGACTGACTCTTCACATGTGCTGACATTTACATTCACTCTATAACCAAAACCCTATTGCTAAAGAACATTTGGTCCAAATTTTATACTCACTCTTCTTCCTAAACCTACCGACTATCCTATTTTGAGTGGATGTTTTCTTCTACAATCAATCATCCAAGGTCCAAGGTCCTATGCCATGGATTATCGATTTATCTGAGACAATTTTGCAGAATGTAATTAAAAGCTAAATATCCCAAACAAGGGCCTAATGCCCTTGTGGACTTCAAATCTTACCTAGATTTCTGTTTTCATACTTATATTTCAGCTGTATATTCTTGTAAATATGGCAGTTTTCCAATACCATTATTCATCCAGCAGAATGATTACTAACCCAAATCGAACATGTTATTAACCCTAACCATACACTGTTCCCTCAATTTAACTTTACAGAAGAGCAGGTACAGAGTTCATCTTACAATACAGGAATTTAGGGTATCTTCCACCTGCTGAGAACCTTTGAGGTTCCATGTAGATTTGATCCCTGAAGAAGATGTAGGCAGCAATGAAGGACCTGAGAGAGCAAAAGTCATCTTCCATGGGAAACAACCTTTTAAGGATGAAGGGTTGTGTCTGAATAAGCCTTTCTCTTCTTAATGTAGAGAAGAAGGACCAAACCAGGCCTGTGTGGAGAGATGTTCCCGCTAACTGGTGTGGCCAATTTGGAAAGCAGTATGGAGATTCTAGGGAAGGCTGGGAATGGAACAACAATTTGACCCAGCTATTGCCCTTTTTGGACTATTCCCTTAAGACCTTAAAAGAGTGTACTACAGGGATACTGCCACATCGATGTTCATAGCAGCACAATTCACAATTGCTACACTGTGGAACCAACACAGTTGTCCTTCAGTAGATGAATGGATAAAAAAAAAATGTGGCTTCTATACACCCTGGAGTATTACGCAGCACTAAAAAATGACAAAATCATGGAATTTGCAGGAAAATGGATGGTACTAGAGCAGATTATGCTTAGTGACGCTAGTCAATCCTAAAAAACAAATACCAAATGTCTTCTTTGATATTAGGATTGCAACTAAGAACAGAGCAGGGAGGAAGAGCAGGAAGAAAAGATTAACATTAAACAAAGATATGAGGTGGGAGGGAAAGGGAGAGAAAAGGGAAATTGCATGGTAATGGAAGGAGACCCTCATTGTTACACAAAATTACATGTAAGAGGTTGTGAGGGGAATGGGAAAATAAACAAGGAGAGAAATGAATTAGAGTAGATGGGGTAGTGAGAGAAGATGGGAGGGGAGAGGAGGGGGGATAGTAGAGTATTGGAAAGGTAGCAGGATACAAAAGTAACTAATAGGGCATTATGTAAAAATGTGGATGTGTAACCGATGTGATTCTGCAATCTGTATTTGGGGTAAAAATGGGAGTTCATAACCCAGTTGAATCTAATGTATGAAATATGGTATGTGAAGAGATTTGTAATGTTTTGAACAACCAATAAAAGAAAAAAAGTAGCAATATATATGCCAATCGAAATTCATCATGAAATATATATAATCCACAGATGCAAAAATATTCATTTACTGAACATGGATTTATGTATAATGTTATTCAACTTGGAAGCTCACCCATAGGTTGAATTTTCAGTTCCAACAGCGTTTAGGAGGAGTGATCTCTTCTCACAATTTGTATCTGCCAATTCAGCCACCTCATAAGTATATACGTGTGATACCAGATAGGGTTTTCTATGTGCATATAAAAATACATGCACCCTATAGGCTACAGAGAAAGGGAGACAGGAATTCACATATTTGTTAACTTTAAAAACACATGTAGAGATATTTCAACAAAAAATTGACTAGATTTATAACTCCTACACTATATAATGCAAAAGGCAATTCCAACTACACACCATGCCTCCTCTGAACTGCTTGTATTTCTATTCTTTTTGGGTTATTTCTCACCATCATATTAAGATTATTAGTCAGAGTACAGTAGGGTAGGGGTTAATGTCAGGGATTCAGTATTTCAAATGGAAAATTGGAAAATGACTCCAATGTGTATGTAAACATGTGCTACACAAAAATCTTCCCACTCACATCCAGAGAAGTGCCATGATATTACCTTCGCCCCAAGTAAGACACAATAAGAGGAGAAAAGTGTGAAAATCTATGATTATGTATCTGAATGGAATATGCTCAGGAGTTCACAACCTTGGAGGTGGTAGAGGAGCTTCCAAAAGTAAGGGACAGGGTAAAGACTCCACCAACATGGAGCTCTGCTGGCCTATGACTTCTTGGGAAACTGCCTCTGAGGTTGGGCAATTGAAATATATGTTGTTGTCATGAGCTTTAGCTTCCTTTGTAGTGAGACCATCAAATCTGGGTCTGCATCTATGTGACCTGGAAGACATGGTTTCTTATATTCCAATGAACCTGAGGCAGCAGTGCTGAATTCTCTCTTTGTAGGTAAACTGTGGCCACAGGAAGCCAAGTGTCTCCTGGTGGGGACTGTGAAGACATTTGGTCATCCTTCACATTTTGTGCTGCTTCTTGCTGCTGCACTGGGAATATGGTTTTTGCTTCACAAAATACAAGGAGTTCAACTGGGACAGAGTGCTGGAGAGAGTTCTGTAACGTGTGTTGTGACTCATTTATTTGTTGGTTTTTCCTTTTTTTTTTTTTTTTGAGGAATGACCACCAGGCGATGAATTTGCCTCTTAAAACTGCTTTCATTGTGTCCCGTAGATTCCGATATGTTGTGTCTGTGTTTTCGTTTATCTGTAAGAATTTTTTGATTTCCACCTTTATGTCTTCTGTAACCCATTGATCATTCCGTAACATATCGTTCATTTTCCATGTGATGTAGGACTTTTTCTTCCTTCTTTTATCATTGATTTACAGTTTCATTCCATTATAGTCAGAAAAAATGCATGGTATTATCTCCACCCCTTTATATTTACTGAGGGTTGCCCTATGGCATAATATATGGTCTATTTTTGAGAAGGATCCATGTGCTGCTGAAAAAAAGTATATCCATTTGATGATGGTTGGTATATTCTATATATTTCAGTTAAGTCTAGGTTATTGATTGTGATATTGAATTCTATATTTTTTTAATTCAACTTTTGTTTGAAATATCTGTCCAATGGTGAGAGAGCTGTGTTGAAGTCACCGATAATTATTGTGTTGTTGTCTATTTGATTCCAGAACTTGAGGAGAATTTGTTTTATGAAGGTCGCAGCACCATTATTTTGTTCATAAATATTGATAATTTTATGTCTTGTTGGTGAATGATTCCTTTTAAAGTTATATAATATCCATACTTATCCCTTTTGAATAACTTAGTCTTGAAGTCGATTTTATTCTATGTGAGGATGGCCACCCCTGGTTGCTTACGAGGACCGTGTGCATGGTATATTTTTTCCCAACCTTTCACCTTCAGCCTGTGTATGCCTTTTCCATTCAGATGTGTCTCCTGGAGGCAACATATTGTTGGATTTGTTTTTATAATCCAAGTTACCAGCCTATGTCGCTTTATTGGAGAGTTCAACCATTATGGTTTAGAGTTACTGTTTAAATATGGTTTGTACTGCCAGCCATTTTGATTATTTATTTTTTTTAATTTAGTTTGTTTCTCCATGATTAGCTTTTCCCCCACCCTCTGTTATTACTGAGGCACTTCCCAGTGATAGTTTTGGTTGTTGTTTTTCATTTCTTCCTCGTGTAGTGTTTTGCTCAAGACACTTTGCAATGCTGGTTTTCTGGCTGCAAATTCTTTTAGCTTTTGTTAATTATGAAATATTTTTATTTTGTTGTCGTACCTGAAGCTTAATTTTTCTGGATACAGAATTATTGGTTGGCATCCATTGTCTTTCAGTATTTGAAATACATTGTTCCAGGATCTTCTCGCTTTCAGCGTCTGTGATGAAAAATCTGTTGTTAACCTTATTGGTTTACCCCTGAATGTCATCTGCCTCCTTTCTCATGTACCTTTTAATAATTTCTCTTTGGTCTGTTTATTGGATATTTTCGTAACAATGTGTCTTGGCATTGGTCTACTGTGATTTTGTGTGCTCGGTGTCCTGTATGCATCTACAATTTGTATATCCGTTTCCTTTTTTATTTCTGGAAAGTTTTCTAAAATTATTTTATTCAGCAGGTTACTCATTCCCTTGGTTTGAATCTCTGTACCTTCCTCTATCCAGATGACTCATAAGTTTGTTTTTTTATGTTATCCCATATCTCTTGGATGTTTTTCTCATGATTTTTTACCAGTTTTTCGGCGTTGGCTAGACTCCGTTCAAGATGATATATTTTTTCTTCATTATTTGACGTTCTGGCTTCTACTTGCTCCACTCTGTTAGTGATACTCTCAATTGAGTTTTTAATTTGGTTTATCGTTTCCTTCATTTCTAGAATTATTGTTTGATTTCTTTTATAATCTCTATCTCCTGATAAAGACGCTTAACTTCTTCTTTTATCTGTTTATGTAATTCATTTTCAATGTGTTCTTTCACTGTTTGGAATTGCTGTCTCGTATCCTCTTTAAGGTTCCATTCCATCTGTCTAAGGTATTCCTTGAGTTCTTTATATGACCATTTTCCTGATGATTCTAGGTCCTCCTGATTATTTAGGTTGTCCTTCATTGTTTGTACACATTTTCATCCTTGCTTTTTTATGCTGCTAATGTTACTTCTTGTTCTGTTTGACTGCTGAGTTACTGCTTACTCTTATAAATTTATTTGAAGCTTGGGAGGAAAGATAGTAGTAGGGATGGGAAGAAGTCACTAAAGAGAATGAGAGTAGGCAGGTAGAATTCAAGGAAGGGAGAATAAGAAAATTGAAAAGAAATGAAAAGACAAAAGAAAAAAAATAGAAAATAAAGAAAGAAGTAAAATTTTTTAGAAATTATAATGATAATTATAAAAATGAAAATTAAAATTTAAAAGAATCATAAAATAATAAATTTTAAAAATTTTAAAAAATAAAAACATTAAAAAAAGTTAAAGAACAACAACAAAAAAAAGAAAATGAAAGAAAAAGAAGAAAATAAAAAGAAAATAATAATAATAATACATGCAGTAATAGAGTTCAATTAACTTCTCTTCCAGTAGGTGGAGCTGTGTGCATTGGGCCAAGCTTCTCCTCTCAATAGGTGGGAAGCAATCACTGTGCAGCAACTCTTTATCCCAGAATGGGCGGATCTCCAATCCTGAGTGTCTAGGGCCTTCTCTTTTTTTTCCTCAAGCCAGGCCCCCCAACCTGTGACGCTCACCACAATACTATGTAATGTTTTGAACAACCATTAATAAAAAGTTTTAAAAAAAGAAAACTAAATTCAGTGAATGATGCACGCGAATCCTAATATTTCTACAGTAACTGACTCAGTTTAACATCAATGCAAGTCGATTCCTATGGGACATGATATGTATTTTGCCGTTCATTTGTATTCAACACTGGTACACTACTATTTCATCAGTTTATGCACATCATTGGATATATATTTCATCCACAATTTAGCAAATTTATAGGCATTTGTTTCACTTTCAATCACTTCCTGCTTCACAACTCAGGTATTCCTCCATATTTCTTGACTGGTCTTTTCATGAGACTTCTTTCCAAACACATTATTTTCGATTTTCATAATCACTTTTGAAGCAAAACTCACACACACTTCATGATAAACAATAACCCTAAGATTACCATTAGATATATAACTGGTTGGAATGAATGATTGTATGTCAATATATGATATCTTATATATTTTCAGATATCAATTCAATCCATTATTTAAAGTGGAACCAGTTAGATTATTTATTCACAGTATATTCTATTCATCCATTATCTCTATATTCATTGACACAGGGTACACCACTTTGTACCCCCAATACTAATTTATATGTCTTCAAATATTGCTCCCAGAAATGGTGAAAGAAATACTCCTATCACATGATCCACAGATACATTTTATCACAATAATTTTCTGGGCAGAAAATGCAAAGGTCACACTTATGATTGTACCAAAGCCTAAATGGAAAGTGAACATGGATTACTAAAAACATCCATGTCCAGGTTGCCTAATGCTTTCAAATGTTATTCCTATTGGTAACTACATATTTTTTTTCTTCCTAAGATTATGCATTCAATCTTAACCATGTTGAAAATGTCTAATCCTATCACTCACATTATAATTGCCTGATTTTGTAATGTCTCTATTGATATCTTTTTTCCTATATTTTCTCCAGTTCATCATTGTGACTGAGTCTTCACATGTGCTTACATTTACATTCACTCTATAACCGAAACCCTATTGCTAAAGAACATTTGTTCCAAATTTTATACTCACTCTTATTCCTAAACCTACAGACTATCTTCCTAATCCTACTGACTCTCCCAATTTGAGTAAATGTTCTCTTCTACAATCAATCATCCAAAGTACAAGGTCCTTTGCAATTGTATATCGCATTATCTGAGACATCTCTGCAGAATGTAATTCAAAGCTAAGTATCCAAATCAAGGGCCTAATGCCCTTCTGTGCTACAAATCTTACATAGATTTCTGTTTTTGTACTTATATTTCACCTCTATAATCTTATAAATATTGCAGGTTACCAATAGCAGTAATCATCCTGCAGAATGATTTATAACCCAAATCGAACAAGGTATTAACCCTAACCATACACTGATCAGTCAATCTAACTTTACAAAAGGGCAGGGACAGAGTTCATGTTAAAATACAGGAATGTAGGGGATCTTCCACCTGCTGAGAACCTCAAAGGTCCATGCAGATTTGATGCCAGGGAAAGATGCAGGCAGCTATGAAGTACCTGAGAGAGCAAAAGTCACCTTCCATGGGAAACAACCTGGTAAGGATGAAGGGTAGCTTCTGAATAAGCCTCTCTCTTCTTAATGTAGAGAAGATGGACCAAACCAGTCCTGTGTGGTAAGCTGTTCCCAGATGCCTATGGTTGATATACCATTCTAACTTGTGAAAGTATGACAGGAAGTAGGGGCAACCTCCATCATAGGACCATTGGAAGGAACTGTTAGGACAAAATGGTTGCCAAAGCAGTGACCTCATTAAGATATTGAAGGAAGTAACCTCACCTTACTTCTTTGGTGATGGAAGTCTCAGATCCGGGAAGCCAGGCACCAAGAGCCAGTCCCAGTCCCAGTCTCAGTGTTCTCACTTGTTTGGATTTACCAAGGACAGAGTCAGTCTTTCTTGGTACCTACTGATGTGAGGATGGCCAAATGTCAGGAAAGCTCTGAAGATGGGCCTTTCCTGAGAAACCAGGTAGTGGATCACCGCTGGCTCATGAAAACTTCACAGAGTTGGCCAAGGAGACCAGATCTGACACAGTACAGGCCATTTCAGCGGAACATAGTATGGCCCACCATTCAGAGGACACTCCCGATAGTTACAGACCTACTTGGGGGAAGGAGGTGCCTTTGTGGGTTTGGGTGTGGGTTTGAGGTTTTGTCTCTTGTTCTAAGAATAGTTAGGAAAGGTGGTTTGTTTGGTTTGGAGTGAACTGTTTCTGGTAAGACGTTTCGCAAGGCGAGTGTTTCTTTTTCTGTGCATCCACTGTGTCCGTGGTTGTAGACATTAGAAAAGAGAATGCATCAATGGATGTGTCCTGTCTAGTAGAAAGCATTCCAGGATTTATCTTGTCCAGTGTATGAATGGACTGCGGCTTGACTTATGGATGGGCAACATCTACTATCTTCCTAAGTTCCTGTTTTCTTCCTGAAAACTGATCACTCTCAGAATAGGCTCACGATTTTGTTTCCATGATTTGTACCACCTCCAAGCTCTGTGCTTACCAATTGTTCTGTTGCCCTGAATGTGAGGAAGGTCTTTTCTTCAGGCCAAACCTTTGTGAAGCATGAAGAAAACTGTTTTCAAATGGAAATGAAAGGGCATCACCTGTGGCTCTTTACTTAATTTCTTTGGAAAGGGATGTGTCTGAATCAGATTTTTGGCCCTGTGTGAGGTTATGTCTTAGATTCTCAGCACCTGAAGGATCTAAAAAAAAGATCCAATGTGTGCATCTAAAACAAAAATTGCCAAAAGAGCAGTCATTGTGAATGAAGTCTCTTGCCTACCTCTGTAAGGTTCCTGACCTTCATCAAGTGAGACTAGTGATCATTTGGGTCAAATGAGTTCCTCAAAACCCTGCAGAGGCTAGCCCATAGCTGCTTGGTTTTTCTCATGACTCCAATTCACATAAAAAATCTAAACCCCACAGTCAATAGGCCTCAAATTGGAGAAGCAGTGCCGTATTAACGAGTATTAGGGATTAACGTATTAGGGATTCTTTGGGTCAAATGAGTTCTTCAAAGTCCTGCAGAGGTTCTTGTGTTTTCTCATGACTCCAAATCACATAAATAATCTATACCTAAAAGTCAGTAGGCCTCAAATTGGAGAAATAGAGCAGTATTAACGGCAGGCTTATTTGATCACTCGTGGTTCACAGGAAGGGTGTCCAGGCCACGTTGAATATTGGCAAATGAGGGCCAAGGGAGTTTATTTTGGACACTGTCTTTGGCTGTGCCCCTCATGGAAAACTCCTGGCAAACGTTACGATGAGTGACTATATAGAAGAAGATGAGTGCCATGTGGGAGAGTTTTGGTTTTAATTTTGGTCATTTGTGAGGCGGTTGGAAGAAATGACTGGGTCCACCAGGGCTTGAACTCTGGTGTGATTGCCCTTAGAGACTGGGTTTTGGAACTGACCTCAGAGAAGTATTGCCATGAATTTTGTTGGGATTTTAGGAGGCCACGCATGAGAGTCGCCAGTGGAAACTGAGATCTAGGCCCAGGGTGGCTTTCCTCAGATCACTGGGAATCTCAGCCAGGATATCACATGATTTTATTCTGAAAGACTTCGGTACCATAGTTGAGAGTCAAAACACACACGTACCTCACATTGTAGACATCAATAGGCCTGGCTTCATGTGTCCATTTGGCCACTCTTTGGGAAGACTTGCCTGTGAGAGTTCTCCAGAGCATTCACTGAAATGAGCTTCCTCAACATTTAATGTTTTCTGAATGAATTGAAACCAACAGTGCCTCCAACTTCATCCTTGAAAAATGGCTAGAAAAATACCATAAAATTTTGGAAATTCATTGGAGAAGCTTTGTATGTCCTGTTGCTGATCATGAGGGTACCAGACAGTGCCTTGAATTACTGGGTTTCATGAAAATGGTGTAGAACAGAGATTTCAGTATGTTGGAGCCTGCTGAGTAGTGGGCCTAGAGGAGTGGTGGGCAGGTGTGTGAAAGAACATCAGTGGTAGGGCCATGAGGATCTACCATTGGATTCCAAATGGCTTTTGACTGACATGGTGCAGCCAGCAGACCCTTATATGTAAAGGCATCTTGTTATATATAGAGGTTTCAGGGCAATGTTCAGAATGAGGTTGATATGGACAAGGCGGCAATGGGACAAGATATGAGGGATAGAGCCTGGTTGGTGCATTCTCTCGCAGACTCTGACCCACCACTCTTGACAGAACTCCCTCCAGCACTGTGTCTCAGTTGAGCTCCTTGTATTTTGTGACGCAAATACCAAACTCCCAGTGCTGCAGCAAAAATACCACAAAAAGTTGAGGAGGAACAAATGGCTTCACAGTCCACACGGGGAGACACTTAGTCTCCAGTGGTCACAGTTGACCTACAAAGAGAGGATTCTGCACTGCTTCCTCATGTTTATTGGAAAATAAGAAACCCTATTGCTAAAGAACTTTTGGTCCAAATCATATACTCACTCTTCTTCCTAAACGTACCGACTATCTTTCAAATCCTAATGACTATCCTTTTTTGAGTGGATGTTCTCTTCTACATTCAATCTTCCAAGGTACAGGTCCTATGCCATTGTATATCAAATTTTCTGAGACATCTGTGCAGAACATAATTCAAAGCTAAGTATCCCAATCAAGGGCCCAATGCCTTTCTGGCCTTCAAATCATACCTAGATTTCGGTTTTCATTCTTATATTTCACCTCTATATTTTTGTAAATATCGCAGGTTCCCAATAACATAATTCATCACAGAGAATATTTCCTAACCCAAATTGAACCTGTTATTAACCCTAAATATACACTCTTCCCTCAATCTCATTTTACTGAAAAGCAGGGACAGAGTTGTTCTTAGAATACAGGAAAGTACGGGACCTTCCACCTGCTGAGAACCTCAAAGGTCCATACAGAAATGATACCCAGAGAAGTTGTAGGCAGGTACGAAGGACCTGAGAGAGCAAAAGTCATATTCCATGGCAAGCAACCTGGTCAGGATGAAGCAATGTGTCTGAATCATCTTTTCTCTTCTTATTGTAGAGAAGATGGATCAAACCAGCCTGTGTGGAGAACTGTTCCTGGGTGCCTATGGATGATATATCATTCTAACTTGTGAAAGTGTCACAGAAAGTAGGGGAAGCCTCCATCTCATGGGACCCTTGGAAGCAACTCTTAGGACAATGTGGTTTCCAAGGCAGTGGCCTCATTCAGTTCCAAAGAAAGTGACATGCCTCATTTCCTTGGTGATTGAACTCTCTGAACTTGGTATCCAAGAAGCCAGTCACCAAGAGGCAGTCCAAATCCCAGTCCCAGTGGGCTCACTTGTTTGGATTTTCCAAGGGCAGAGTCTTTCTCGGTAACTACTGCTGTGAGGATAGCCAAATGCCAGGAGAGTTCTGAAGAGGGACATTTCCTGAGAAAGCAGGTAGTGGCTCAACACTTTGTTCCTGACAACTTCACAGAGTTAGCCAAAGAAACCAGATCAGAGAGGTGGTTTGTTTGGTTTGGAGTGAACTGTTTCTAGTAGATTCTTTTACAAGGTGAGTGTTTCTATGTCTGTGTATCCCACTGTGTCCCTGGTTGTAGACATTAGAAAAGAGAATGCAACAATGGATGTGTCCTGTCTAGTAGAAAGCTTCCCAGCATTCATTCTGCCCAATTTATGAATGGAGTGTGCCTTGCCTTATGGATGGGCAACACCTACTACCTTCATAAGTCCCTGTTTTCTTCCTGAATTCTGGCCACTCTCCAGAATACACTCAAGGTTTTCTGTCCAAGGTATGTACCAACTCCAAGGTCTGTTACATGACCATGTACTGGATAGCTGAAGGGAATGGCCAGCATATCAAAAAAACTCAGATATCCGTGTGACCAGGAAAATCTCAGTGTATAAACCTGCTTTGGGCCTTTTGCTTACCTATTGTTCTTTTGCCCTGAATGTCAGGAAAGTCTTTGCCTCAGGCCACCCCTTTGTAAAGCCTGAAGAAAACAGTTTTGAAATGGAAATGAATGGGCATCACCTGTGGCTCTTTGCTTAATTGCTTTGGAAAGGGATGTGTCTGGATCAGGCTCTTGGCCCTGTGTGAGGCTGTGGCTTAGATTTTCAGCACCTGATGGATCTAAAGAAAGATCCCATGTGAGCATCCAAAACCAAAATGGCAAAAAGTTTATTCATTGTTAATGAATTCTATTGCCTACCCCTTTTAGGGTCCTAAAATCCATCAATTGAGAATAGGGATCCTTTGGGTCAAGTGAGTTCTTCAAATCTCTGCAGAGGACCTTGGTTTTCTCATGACTCCAATTCACATAAAGAATCTAAACCCCACAGTCAGAAGGCCTCAAATTGGAGAAATGGAACAGTATTAAGGGCAGGCCTATTTGATCACTTCTGGTTAACAGGAAGGGTGTCCAGGCCACCCTGAATTTAGGCAAATGAGGTGCAAGGGAGATTATTTTGGACCTTGTCTTGGCCTGCGACCCTCATGGAAAACTACGGCCAGAGGTTATGATGAGTGTCTATATGGGAGAAGATGAGGGCCATGTGGGAGTGTTTTGGTTTTAATTGTTTTTATTTAAGTCGTGGTTGGAAGAGTTGACTGGATCCACCTGGGCTGGAACACTGGTGTGATTCCCCTAGAGACTGAGTTCTGGAACTGACCTCCAAGAAGTATTGCTGTGTATTGTGTTGGGATTTTAGGAGGCCACCCATGAGATTCGCCCTTCGAAACTGAGATCTAGGCCCAGGGTGGCTTTCCACAGAGCACTGGGAATCTCAGGAATGATATTACATGATTTTATTCTTAAAGACGTGGCAGCCATTGTTGCAAGTCAAAACACACATGGACCTCACATTGTAGACCTCAATGGACCTGGCTTCATGTGACCTTTTGGCCTGTCTTTGGGAAGCCTTGCCTGTTAACGTTTTCTAGAGCTTTCATTGAAATGAGCTTTTTCTCCATTTAATGGTTCCTGAGTGAATTGAATCCCACAGTGCCTCCAATGTCATCGTTGAAAAATGGCTAGATAAATACCATTAAATTTTTGAATTCCCATGACCAGGTCGCACTGGAGAAACTTTGTATGTCCTATTGATGATCATGAGTGTATTAGATAGTGCCTTGATTGACCGGTGTTCATGAAAATGGTGTAGAAGAGAGATGCCAGTAATTTGGAACCTGATGAGTAGTCGGCCTAGAGCAGTGGAGTGCAGGTGTGTGTTAAAACATCTGTGGTGGGGTCATTTGGATTTGCATTGGCTTCCAAATGGTTTGTGACTGACATAGTGTAGCCTCTAGATCCTTTTATGTAAAGGCATCTTGTTATATGGAGAGGTTTCAGTGCAATGTTTAGAATCAGATTGCTATGGTCAAGGGGGCAAGCTATGTGGGATAGAAGCCTGGTTGGTGCATTCTCTTGCAGACCCTTACCCACCACACATGACAGAACTCCCTCGAGCACTGTGTCCCAGTTGAACTCCTTGCATTTCGAGAAGCAAATACCAAACTCCCAGTGCAGCTACAAGAAACACCACAAAAGTGGAGGATGATTAAATGTCTTCACAGTCCACACTGGGAGACACTTAGCCCCCATTGGCAACAGTTTACCTACAAAGAGAGAATTCATCACTGCTGCCTCATATCCATTGGAAAATATGAAACCATGTCCTCCAGGTCACATAGATGCAGACCCAGATTTGATGGTCTCAATAAAAAGGAAGCTAAAACTCCTGAAAACAACATATATTTCACGTGCCCAACCTCAGAAGCAGTTTCTCAAGAAATCTTTATGCCGGCAGAGCTCCATGTTTGTGGAGTTATTACCCTGTTCTTTGCTTTTGGAAACTCCTCTACCACCTTCAAGTTTGTGAACTCCTGAGCATTTTCCATTCCAGATGTGTATTCACAGATTTTCAAATCTTCTCTAATTGTGTCTTACTTGGGGTGAAGGTAATGTCAAGGCATTGTTCTGAATGAAAGTGGGAAGATTTTGGGGTAGCACATATTTGCATACACATTGCATTCTTTTTTCAGTTTTCCATTGGAAATACTGAATCCCTGACTGTCAGGGGTAGAAGGAATTCTCCTTCAAAGAATAGCCTGACACTTACAAAAAACAACACCCAGGGAGACATCATCTCTTGGAGACATCATTTAGCGATCTGTGTCCCTGAGACATCCTGTGGCCATCTGTCTTCCTGAAATATCCTGAGGTTATCTCACCTTGTGTAGACATCCAGGAACTGCCAATAAGAGAGCTTTCCCATCTCCAGCATATAAAATCCCCTGTGTGAACAATGTATTTTGAAGGTTGATCAGAACTCCTGTCTTCCTGTCATCTCTCGTGTCTCTTGTCCCTTCATTCCTCCCTATCTTGGTTCGCTGCCCACATTGATGTGTCTTGCCAGCCGGGACATCTGGCGCCCACTGACTGGGGCTCGAGCCTTTGAGTCATAGGGAACCCCGTCCTCCTGGAAAACTTGGTCAAGCGGAGCTCACAATTGCCTCAGCAGACACCACCGAGAGACAGATCCAGGAGGAGAGTGGGGATGACCCACGGGGAGTGACCCACCATTGGTCAAGCAGTTTTGTCACATGATTTTTATTTGTCGGGCCTCAAGGATTCCTTCAAGACATGGGGGGCACGTGTTAAGAAAAAGGACTTAAAATTTTTCTTTTCATACATAGGGGAATTGTGTCTATGATTTCACCTTGAAGGGACCATTAATGGTAAAAGATGGCTTAGAGTAGGAGACTGTTTAAAAGATTATTATGAATCCTTTGGACAGAAAAATTGCCTGTTCCCACCTTTTCTTACTGGAAATTAATTAATGAATTTCTTAAAAGTTCACCCTTTGACAATGGTACCTTAAAACTTTTCAGGATTAGGAAAGAGACTATGCAAAAGACCTCTCGTCCCCCCTCGCATGCCCATCAGTTAGTATAGACATAGACCATTCTCAGTCTCCCCAGGACCCTGGAAACCTTCCTGGTCCCCCTCAAAATACCACCCTAATGAATAGGGCTCCAATGGTTACCAACCGCCTTTATCCAGTTTTAAATCCTGGAGACACATTGACCCCTGGGGAGAAGGCTAACTTGGAGAAGGAAGCAACTCCCTATGATACAGAAGACCTGCCACTGCTTAGGACCCAGCCACAGCCTATAGGACTTACACATCCACCTCCCTCCTATATCTCTCCTGCTTTTTGTGCTCTGGCCCTTCAGGGGCCAAATCCCCCCACCAGATATTTTTTCCCCAATTCCCTTGCCTAACCTGGCTCCCTTGGGAGAGTCTCTCCAACATAGACTGGAAGAGATCCAAGTTTAAAAAGAATTAAGATCCCTTGACTCTGAGCTTTATTCATTAGCCTTAGGCATGGAGTCAACACAAGCTGGCCCAAAGTGGTCTAATACAAAGGCTAAGCCGCTCCATTGGACTGTTCTCACTTTTCAGTCACCCTCAGTTAGATAGTTAAGCCTGCCCAGGTTGATGTCAAAGACTTAGACGAGGATCAAGAGGAGGAAGCGGGGGAAATGGATCAAGGAGATCAGGACTCAGAGGATGAGGACTTCATCCCTAGGCAGGAAGGAACCCAGAGTGTCTACAAAACATTAAGAATGTTTTCTTGAAAAAACTTAAAAAGTCTTGTGCTCACTATGGACCCATTGCACCCCACACGTAGGCTTTATTAGAAAGCTACATGACACAATGTCTTACTCCCAATGATTGGAAATTTTTAGACCAAGCTACCCTCAATGCCGCAGACTTCCTCTTATGGAATGCAGATTTCAAAGAGCACTGTCAGGAAACTGCTCAGAAAAATTTAACTAAGCCCTCCTCTAATTCCTGGACTTATGTTAAGCTAGTGGGCAATGTGCCTTTTGACACCAAAACTTAACTGGCACGTTTCCCTGCTGGACTTTTGACACAGATTCAGATGGCTGGCTTACATGCTTGGAGACGCCTCCCTCAAAAGGCCTCTGCTACGACATCCCTGGCAAAAATTCGACAAGGGCCCGACAAGCCTTATAGCGACTTTGTTCCCCGGCTTAACCTAGCTGCGGGATTCTTGCTTGGACCAAGCGAAAGCGAAAGCACCTTTGTAAAACATCTTGCCTTTGAAAATACCAACCTGGCATGTCAGGATGTTCTTCGACCACATAAGAAAAAAGTGAAACTTTCTGACTTTATTGGACTCTGTGCAGGGTTGGGTGTAGCCCTTGCCATGGGTCTCACCCTCGGTGCCGCCTTTACCAAGGCCTTTCACAATCCTGGCTCACGTAGTTGCTTTACTTGTAAACAACCTGGCCATTTTGCACGTGAGTGTCCGACAGGCAAACAAAGCCTAAGAATAGTGTCTTTTCAAACTGAGGCTAAACTGCCCCCAGCTACCCTTTGCCCTAGATGAGGTAAAGGTCATCACTGGGCCAGTGAGTGTAGATCTAAGACAAATGCCCTCAGCAGCCTATCTCAAAATCCTTCTCCACAATTGCCTCATTCCAATTAGCCACCCCAGGCAGGGCAGGATTGGACCTTTTTGCCACCACCGATACAATATTAGACTCAATGCAAGGGCCCCAGATAATACCCACTGGAATTATGGGTCCCACTCCATCTCATATGTGTGCCCTTATTCTTGAAAGAGCCTCTACTACCTTACAAGGTGTTCAGGTCTTCCCTGGCATTAAAGATAATGATTTCACTGGAGAAATAAAAATACTGGCCACAGCTATTAATGGAGTTGCGGCCATCCCAGCAGGAACAAGACTTGCACAATTAATACTCCTTCCCTTGGATTCAGGAGGCACTTCCACCACTCAAACCTACCGAGGGGGACTACCTCCTTGGGCTCCTCTGATGTATATTGGGTTCAGCCCATTTCTCACAATAGACCCACCCTTATCTTACTTATTGAAGGAAAGGAATTCCAAGGAATTCTTGATACTGGAGCTGACGCCACAATTATTTCTCAAAAATATTGGCCAACAGGTTGGCCCCTCACCCCATCCTTGACAGACCTTACAGGGATAGGACAGTCAAAAAATCCTCTGGTCAGCTCTAGGGCTCTTAGCTGGACTGATAAAGAGGGTAATATGGGAACTGTCACTCCTTTCTTTGTTCCTGACCTTCATCTTAACCTATACGTCCGAGATATTTTGAGTCAAATGTAAGTTATTCTTTCCAGTCCCAATTCCATGGTGACTCATCAAATGCTTCATATGAATTTTGTCCCTGGTACAGGCATGGGGAGACTGAGACAAGGACTGGTTGAGCCTATACAACCCTTACAAAAACAAATACATATAGACTTGGGTATTTGGATTTTTAGTGTTGGTCCCTGACCCTCCTGTACCCCATGCAGATAAAATTATTTGGGAGACTCAGACTCCTGTGTCGGTGGATCAGTGGCCCCTTACCCAAGAAAAATTGGAGGCTGCCTCCATGTTAGTGCAGGAACAGCTGGCAGCTGGCTATGTAGAGCCATCAAGCTCACCATAGAATAATTCTATTTTTGTTATCAAGAAAAAATCAGGCAAGTGGCGCCTTTTACAAGATTTGTGTTTCATTAATAAAGTTATATGCCTGATGGGAGCACTACAGCCAGGCATTCCCACACCAGTGGCTATTCCCAAAAACTATTGTAAAATGGTTGTTGACTTAAAAGATTGCTTTTTTACCATTGCTTTACATCCTGAGGATAGACCCTATTTTGCCTTTAGTCTCCCTCACATTAATTTTCAGGGCCTTATGCACAGATTTCAATGGAAGGTTCTTCCCCAAGGTATGGCCAACAGCCCTAGTCTTAGCCCAAAATACGTTGCTCAAGCAGTAGACCCTGTGAGAGAGCAATGTTCACAAATTCATATTTTACATTAATTGGATGATTTGTCAATTGCTGCACCTAATATCCATGACGTTAATAATTGTTACCTGGACCTTTACAAAACCCTCACTACCTTGGGACTACAGATAGCTTCTGATAAGGTTCAAACACAGGACTGTTATACCTATTTGGGCCTTAAACTTCAAGATAATCAGATTCAAATTCCTAAAATACAACTACGTGTGGACCATCTTCACACTCTTAATGATTTTCAAAAATTACTGGAGGATATTAAATGGCTAAGAACATATTTAAAATTACCCACTTGTGTACTTTTGTCCCTTAATTATATTTTGAGAGGTGATTCCCACCCCTCCTCCTCTCAAAAGCTTACACACGAGGCATTACAGGCATTAAACCAAGTCACAGAAGCCATTGCCCAACAGTTTGTTACACAAATTTCTTATAACCTTCCTCTGGTTCTGGTTATTTAACAAACTCCTCATACACCCACAGGAATAATTTGGCAGCGAGATCCACATTTTAAAAATAAAGGCTGCCCCTTGCTTTGGGTCCATTTACCCACCACATCCTCCAAGGTTATTACTGTTAATCTTGCTCAGGTAGCTTCTATTATTATTAAAGGTCATTTGATTCTCGACAACATTTTGGCAAAGAACCTCATAATAATTTAATTCCATATATGAAGGACCAAACCAAATTTTTAATACAGACACGGGATGAATGGGGTATTGCCCAATCAGGCTTTTGGGGAACAATTGATAACCACCTCCCCAATGACCCCCTTTTACATTTTGTCCAGTTACATCCATTTATTTTTCCCAAAATTACTCAAAAGGCTCCCATTCCTCAAGCCCTTAATGTCTTTACAGACGGTTCCAGTAATGGCTGAGCGCTCTTTGTTGTCAATAACCAGCCTACCATCTTTGATACTATCTATCAGTCAGCACAGGTTGTGGAATTGTTTGCCATAACACAAGTTTTTATAATATTTTTGATAATCCTGTTAATATTTATACAGACAGTGCCTACATTGCTCATTCTGTGCCCCTGCTGGACATTTCCCCCACCATTAAGGCTTCTTCCAATGTGGCCTTTCTTTTTCATCAGCTTCAGCAGCTAATTCAGGCGAGACAACACCCATTCTTCTTAGAACACATCAGGGCACACTCTGATCATCCCAGGCCTCTAACACAAGGTAATGCCCAAGTTGATTCAGCAACTCGTTCCATCTTTCCAATTTTTGTGGGCTCCATTCAAAAGGCCACAGAGTTACACAATCTTCACCATCTAAATTCCAAGAGCCTTCAATTACTTTGTAAAATTACCATGCAACAGGCACGAGAAATAGTAAAAGCATGCCCAGGTTGCACTTTCTCCCTCCCCATTCAACACATGAGAGTTAACCCCCGAGAATTACTGCCCAATCAGTTTTGGAAAATGGATGTTACTCATTTTCCTGAATTTGAAATTACCAAATATATACACGTTTCTATAGATACCTTCAGCGACTTTATTTTTGCATCACCACATTCAGGAGAGGCTACCAAATATGTTCTTTCTCCTCTTATTTCAGCCTTTTCCATAATGGGTAAACCAATACATATTAAAACAGATAATTATCCTGCATATACCTGTGCCAAGTTTAAATAGTTTTGTGCTACCTTGCAAATTCGTCATACTACTGGAATTACATACAACCCTCAGGGCCAAGGCGTTGTGGAACGTGCCCACCTTACCTTATAGACTTGGATAACCCTCCATAAGGCTTCCGCCCTTGTATTTACCACTCCCAGGCATCGCCTTAACCATGCCTTACTTGCCCTTATTTTTCTTACCCTAGACAGTGAAGGCCATTCGGCCGCAGACAGAAACTGGCATCCCTTGTCCAATTCTGTTCGCCCACCTCTTATGTGGTGCAATTCCCTTACAAATAAATGGAAAGGTCCAGATCCTGTTCTCATCTGGGGACGAGGCTCAGCTTGTCTTTTGGACCAAGAGCAATCAGCCCCAAGATGGTTACCAGAATGCCTGGTTAAACAGGTTAATGACTTACCTCAACACAGGGATGGAGGGCCTCCCCCTGAGGACAAATTTTGTTCTTTTTCAGATGCAGCCAACAATCTGTGTGAGGATCCTGATTTAGGCACTTCTGCTTAACAGGTTTGTACATGGAGGCCTTGGCCCTCCACGTTCCAACATCATGGTGTAAGTTTTTGGGCCCCCCTGTGAATGCAAGTGTTGATCTTGGACTCAGGCTCCCACTAGTTGGACCGAGACTGCTGACTGCGTGACTAAGGTGGCTTACCTCCATGCCGAGGTTGACCATAAACTTGGAGGAGTTCATCAGCCTAAATGGGTATGTGTTAACAAGCCAAAGTTTATTCCCCCTAGTACAAGTAAAGCTCTCCAAAATTCTTCTGCAACCTGTTCGCATACCCAGGCGAGGCATGACTCTTGTTATGTGTCTCCCTCAATTTGTGTTAACAAGCAGGGAGAACAATTTTTTGAAGCCTCCCAAACTAAAACTCATGCAGCAGGGGGGACCACTATTCATTATACCTCCGTTCTATTTGACCAGGGAGTAGAAGGCAAATACACCAAGCTACAGTCAGCTGGTTGCCAAGGCCCTGTCGGTAAACCCTCCTTCTGGCCCATTAAGGCCCCTACAGGGGTCACTGATGGTGGAAGAACCACTGATGCTGTCAAACATCCTCACATAATCAAACTTTTGAAACCCCAAATCCCTGAGCTCACATATCATCCCTTAATGTTGCCTAAATCTCAGCTCCCAGGTTTAGATACCAATACATTAGATATTTTGGAAACTACCTTCTACTTGCTTAATAATTCCAACCACACCCTTGCTGGTGATTGCTGGCTCTGCATGACAACAGGGGCAATTATGACTATGGCAGTTCCTATTAATTCTATCATAGACAATGATAATACATGCCAACCCGGATTTCCTTTTTAAGTACAACTTATAGGCACTATTACATTATGTCTTTTAGGCGCGATGCAGAATAACACCTATGATATTGATGTTGGAGTTACTTTCTTTGAAAATTGCTCAACATACAAAATTATTCCTCACCCACCCCAACTCTTTGTCCTCCCAATGGCAGAGTTTTAATTGGTGGAGGAAACTTGGCCTTCCCCAGGCTTCCAGCGAATTGGACCAGTGGCTCTGTTCTTGCCTTATTACTCCCTGATATAACTATAGTCCCAGGAGACGAACCTCTACCCATTCCTAGCCTAGACACCTTAGTCAAAAGACACAGGCGGGCAATACAGGCCTTACCACTCATTGCCAGCTTTGGAATAACAGCTGCTGTGGGCACAGGTACACTGGCTTAGGCACAGCTATACACTCTTACCATCGCCTGTCTCAACAACTTATAAATGATGTACAAACTCTATCAGGAACCATTAAAGATCTGCAGGACCAAATAGACTCCCAGGCAGAAGTGTTCCTTCAAAAAGACGAGGCTTAGATTTGCTGACAGATAACCAGGGAGGTATTTGCTTGGGCTTAGGGGAACGATGCTGCTTTTATGCCAATAAATCAGGCATAGTATGCACTAAAATTAAGCACCTTCAATAAGATCTAGAAAGAGATGACGCGAACTATTTGAAAATCCCCTCTGGACTGGGCTTTATGGATTTCTACCCTACCTTCTTCCCCTATTAGGCCCTTTGTTGGGTTTACTTATAATTGGGTCCATAGGACCCTGCATTATAAACAGGCTGGTACAATTTATTAAAGAACAGATTAATATTTTGGCCTCTAATCCCATACAGGTCCATCATCGTCTGGAGATGGAAGACCGTGCTGCCAACATTTAAAAAAATGTTCTACCCTTCTCACAGGCTTATTTCTTAAGTTTACATCCCCACAGATCTCTCTTTCTTATATAAAAGTATGAGTAACAGCTCTGACCAACTATCTTCTGCCCTTGCCATAAGGGTTCGTCCCCCATGGGCCCCTCCACTTGGCGGAGGATGCACCCATGGAGTGAGGATGTTATCCCAGTTCATTATTGTGATTGACTCTTCACATGTGCTGACATTTATATTCAATCTCTACGCAAAAGCCTATTGCTAAAGAAATTTTGGTCCCACTCCTATACTCACTCTTGTTTCTAAACCTACCAACTATCATCCTAATCCTACTTACTATCCCTTTTTGACTGGATGTTCTCTTCAACATTCAATCATCGAAGATACAAGGTCCTATGCCATTGTATATCAATTCATCTGAGACGTCTGTGCAGAATATAATTCAAAACTAAGTATCCCACTCGAGCGCCTAATGCCTTACTGGGCTTCAAATCTTACCTAGATTTCTGTTGGTTCCAATACCATTATTCATCTCCCAGAAGGATTCCTAACCCAAATCGAACCTGTTATTAACCCTAACCATACACTGTTCGCTCAATCTCACTTTACAGAAGAGCAGGTACAGAGTTGGTCTTACAATACAAGAATGTAGGGGATCTTCCACCTGCTGAGAACCTCAAAGGTCCATGCAGAAATGATCCCTGGATAAGATGTAGGCAGCTATGGAGGACCTAAGAGAGCAAAAATCATCTTCCATGGCAAAAACCCTGGTCAGGACGAAGGGATGTGTCTGAAACAGCCGCTTTCTTCTTAATATAGAGAAGAAGGGCCAAACCAGGCCTGTGTGGAGAGCTGTTCCCAGGTGCCTATGGTTGAAATACCATTCTTACTTTTGAAAGTGTCACAGGAAGTAGGGGCAGCCTCCATTTCATGGGACCCTATGAAACAACTGTTAGCACAAAGTGGTTGTCAAGGCAGTGACCTCTTTCAGTTTCTGAAGGAATTGACCTACCTAACTTCCTTGGTGTTTGAAATCTCTGAACTTGGGATCCAGGAAGCAAGGCATCCAGAGCCAGTCCCAGTCTCAGTCACATTGGGCTCACTTGTTTGGATTTACCAAAGATAGGGTCAGTCTTTCTTGGTACCTACTGATGTGAGGATGGCCAAATGCCAGGAGAGCTCTGAAGAGGGGCCTTTCCAGGGAAAGCAGATAGTTGCTCACCAATGGCTCCTGGCAACTTCACAGAGTTGGAAAAGGAGACAAGATCTGAGACCCTACAGTGCATTTTGGTGGAACAGAGTATGGCCCACCAGTCAGAGGACACTCCATATATTCACACACCTACTTGGGAGAAGGAGGTGCCGTTTGAGTATGGGTGTGAGTATGCGGTTTTGTCTCATGTTCTGAGAATAGATAGGAAAGTCGGTTTGTTTGGTTTGGAGTGGACTGTTTCTTGTATGTCATTTGACAAGGCAAGTGTTTCTATATCTGTGTATCCTACTGTGTTTGTGGTTGTAGACATTAGAAAAGACAATGCATCAATGGATGTGTCCTGTCTAATAGAAAGCTCCCATCATTCATCCGGCCCAATTTATGAATGGACTGCAGCTTGCCTTATAGAAGGGCAAAACCCATTATCTTCCCAAGTTCCAGTTGTCTTCCTGAATTCTGGAAACTCTCCAGAATAGGCTCATGGTTTTGTGTCCAAGATATAAACCACTTCCACACTCTGTGAAATGGCCATGTACTGAATAGCTGAAGGGAATGGGGGCATCTCAGAAAACTCAGATATCAGTGTGACCAGGAAAGTCTCAGAGGAGAAACCCTGCTTTGGGCCTTTTGCTTGCCTATTGTACTGTTGCCCTTAATGTCAGGCTGGTTTTTGCCTCAGGCCACACTTTGTGAAGCGTGAAGAAATTAATTTTCATATGGAAAAGAATGGGCATCACCTGTGGCTCTTTGCTTAATTGCTTTGGAAAGGGATGCGTCTGAATCAGCATCTTGGCCCTGTATGAGGCTGTGGCTTAAATTCTCAGCACCAGATGGATCTAAAGAAAGATCCCATGTGTGCATCCAAAAAAAATGGCAAAAAGTTCAGTTTTTGGGGATGAAGTTTCTTGCCTTTCTCTCTTAGTTTCATGACCTTTATCAAGTGAGAATAGGGATCCTTTGGGTCAAATGAGTTCTTGAAAGCCATGCAGAGGTGCTTGGGTTTCCTCATGACTCCAAATCACATGAAGAGTCTATACCTGACAGGCAGTAGGCCTCAAATTGGAGAAGCAGAGCAGTATTACGAGCTGGCCTACTTGATCACTCCTGGTTCACAGGAAGGGTGTCCAGGCCACAATGACTTTAGGCAAATGAGGGGCAAGGGAGCTTTTTTTGAACACTGTCTTTGGTTGTGCCCCTCATGGAAATATCCAGCCACAGTTTATGATGAGTGTATATATGGAAGAATATGAGGGCTATGTGGGAGTGTTTTGGTTTTAATTCTGGTCATTTGTGTGGCGGTTGGGAGATGACTGGGTCCACCGGGGTTTAAACTCTGGTATGATTCCCCTTAGAGACTGTGTTGTGGAACTGACCTCAGAGAATTATTGCCATGAAATGTGTTGAGATTTTTGGAGGCCACACATGGGAGTCACCCTTGGAAACTGAGATCTAGACCAAGGGTGGCTTTCCACACAGCACAGGGAATCTCAGCAATGATATCATGTGATTTTATTCTGAAAGACTTGGCAGCCATAGTTGAGAGTCAAAACAAACATGGACCTCACATTGTAGACTTCTATGGGCCTGGCTTCATGTAACTTTTTGGCCACTCTTTGGGAAACCTTGCCTGTGAGAGTTCTCTAGAGCATTCATTGAAATGAGCTTCCTCACCATTTAACGGTACCTGAATGAATTGAAACCCAGAGTGCCTCCAAATTCATCCTTGAAAAATGGCTACATAAATACCATGACATTTTTGAAATTCCCATGACCAGGTGGCACTGGACAACCATGAATGTCCTGTTGCTGATTTGAGTGTACCAGACACTGCCTTGATTGACAGGGTTTCATGATAATGATGTAGAACAGAGATGTCAGTAAGTTGGAGCCTGCTGATTAGTGGTCGTAGAGAAGTGTTGTGCACGTGTGTGTTAAAAAATCTGTGGTGCGGTCATGTGGATCTGCCATTGGCTTTCAAATAGGTTGTGACTGACATGGAGCAGCCAGCAGAACCTTGTATGTAGAGGCATCTTGTTATATGGAGAAGTTTCAGGGCAATGTTCAGAATCAGGTTGCTATGGTCAAGGGGGCAAGCTATGTGGGATAGAAGCCAGATTGGTGTATTCTCCTGTAGACCCTGACCCACGACACGTGACAGAATTCCCTCCAGCAGTTTGTCCTAGTTGAACTTTTTGAATTTCGTGAAGCAAATACCAAACTCCCAGTGCAGCGGCAAGAAACACCACAAAAAGTGGAAGGTGACCAAATAGCTTCACACTCCACATGGGGAGACACTTAGCCCCGAGTGGCCACAATTATCTACAAAGAGAGAATTCAGCACTGCTGCCTAATGTTCATTGGAATATAAGAGACCATGTCCTCCAGGTCACATAGATGCAGACCCAGCTTTGATGGTCTCACTACAAAGGAAGCTAAAGCTCCTGACAACAACATATATTTCAAGTGCCCAACCTCAGAGGCAGTTTCTGAAGAAGTCTTTAGGCCAGCAGAGCTCCATGATTGTGGAGTTTACACTGTCCCTTACTTTTGGAAACTGGTCTACCACCTTCAAAGTTCTAAACTCCTGAGCAATTTTCATTCCAGATATATATTCACAGATTTTATAACTCTTCTCCTCAAATTGTGTCTTACTTGGAGCGAAGGAAATGTCAAGGAATTGTTCTGGATGAGAGTGGAAGGATTTTTGTGTAGCACATGTTTGCATACACATTGGATTCATTTTCCAATTTTCCAATTGAAATACTGAATCCCTGACACTACCCCATACCCTACTAGACTCTGTGTACTAATCCTAATATGATGGAGAAAAATAACCCCCCAAAAATTGAAATACAAGCATTTCAAAAGAGGCCTGGTGTATATTTGGACTTGCCTTATGCACTGTATAGGGTAGGAGTTATAAATCTAGTCAATTTTTTGTTGAAATAGTTCTCCAGTTGTTTTTAAAGTTAACCAATATGTGAATTCCTGTCTCCCTTTCGCTGTAGCCTATTCAGCATATGTATTTTTATAAGCACACATACAATCCTACCTGGTACCACACGTACACTATTTTGTGGTTGCTGACTTGGCAGATACAAATTGTGAGAAGAGATCACTCCTCCTAAATGCTGATGGAACTGAAAATTCAACCTATGGGTGAGTTTCCTAGCTGAACAACATTATATATAAATCCATGTTCAGTAAAATGAATATTTTTGATCTGTGAATGATATATATTTCATGGTGAATTTCAATTGGCATATAGTGCTAATTTTTAATATCTGTATATATATATATATATATATATATATATATATATATATATATATATACTATCCAGATTTTTCAAAATATGAAATATATCTGTCTTATTATACATTTCCTAAATTCATTCATATTCATGTATGTGGATTTATAATTATCTTTTCACAAGATTATTCCCAGAAATATTCATCCACCTGAAATACATATTTGTTTCCTACTACTGAAAACTAACTTCAGTGAATGGTGTATACAAATCCTAATATTTCTTCAGTAACTGACCAAGTTTAACGTCAATGCAAGTAGACTCCTATGGAACATGATGTGTATTTTGATGTTAATTTTTTTCAACACTGGTGAATTACAATTTCTTTAGTTTATGCACATCATTGGATATAGATTTCATCCACAAGTTTGCAAATTTATAGGCATTTGTTTCACTTTCAATCACTTTCTACTTCAGAACACATATATTTCTTCATGTTTCT
Source organism: Callospermophilus lateralis (assembly GCF_048772815.1). Lineage (NCBI taxonomy): Eukaryota > Metazoa > Chordata > Mammalia > Rodentia > Sciuridae > Callospermophilus > Callospermophilus lateralis. Next base: position 139,533 of record NW_027513246.1, on the reverse strand, counting down.
TGACTGGTCTTTTCATGAGACTTCTTTCCAAACACATTATTTTTGATATCCATAAGTACTTTTGAAGCAAATCTCACACACCCTACATGATGAACCATAACCCTAATATTACGATTAGATGTATAACTGGTTAGAATGAATGATTGTATATCAATATATGATTTCTTATATATTTTCAGATATCAATTCAATCCATTATTTAAAGTGGAACCAGTTATATTATTTATACACAATATTGTCTATTCATGCATTATCTCTATATTCATAGACATAGGTTACACCTCTTTATACCCCCAATACTAATTTACATGTCTTCAAAATATTCCTCCTTGAAATGGTGGAAGAAATACTCATGTCACCTGACCTATGTATACATTTTATCACAGTAATATTCTGGACACAAAAAGCAAAGGTCACACTTATGATTGTACCAATGTAAAGGTTGGTCAAGCGTTGGAGTAAGAGACCACCAAGAGACTGTCACATGCAACAGCAAAGTGTTTATTGGGGGTCCAGCATGCTGTGGCTCAGAGCTCACTTGAATTTAGCAGAGAGCCCTGAGAACAGCTTAAGCAGAGCTTATATACTTTCCTTAGAGAGGGCAGGGAGTGAAATTTATTGATGGGTCATGGCAAGTGGGCGGTTTGTTTGCAAATGTGTGAGGGAGTACATTCTGCAGTTTGGCAATTGGGGACAGTACATTTGGGGAACAAGATAAGCAAACAGTTCTCAAGATTTCAACAGTGTTTTGTTAAGCATACAGAAAAACAGAAATTGACAAGTACCTATTTTATTATCCTTTCATTCCCCACTTCTTGTTCTGGTTACTTTTAATCATAAAAGTGATCATTGCGGGGTGTCACAATTCATGTCTGCTAGTCAGAAACATTGTTGTCTGATTACCATAAGTTTAACTTGTCCAATTTGAGCTTGGAGAAAAGAAACTACACGGTTGAGCATACAGGGCCCTACAGTTAGCAATAATATGAAGATTATTAAAGGACCGGCCAAGGCTGATAAAAGTGTAGTTACCCACGGGGACTGTGTGTACCAAGACTCAAACCACCCTTTTTGGGCCTCTGTCTCTCGTTGACACTCTTCAAGGCGTTTTTTTTTTAATTTACTCATAGATTCTTTTACAACTCCAGTATCGTCAGCATAAAAACAATATTCTTCCCTCAATGCAGCACAAAGGCCCCTTCTCTCATGAAGAGAAGGTCCAAATGTCGCCTGTTCTGTAAAACTACTTCAGAGAGCGAGGTTAAAGATTCCTGTAAAGCTGTGATGGAGGTTTTTAATATCTTTAAGTTTTGGTCTATTGGTACTTGTCATTGGGTTATTTGTTGTGTCCCATGGACTAGGGCAGTGGTTCCTGTTCCCACCCCTGCAGCAACTCCTATTCCGAATAGGATGGCTAAAGTGAGAAATACAGCTTCCCAGCGGAACCGAGTTTTTTGCCCCCCTATTTGATTTTTAAATGAGCCTGTTTAATGATAGAGCACTCTGGGAATCATCTGCACCATTACATAATTAATCACATCTGTTGACCATTTTATGAACCCATTAACAATGTTTAAGTATATAGAATTACACTTTTGTAGGGACAGACAAGGCAAGGCACCTGAGATAGCACCGAAGCTAGGGAAACAATCCTATTTGGTTGCAAACGGATTTAGAGGGCATTGCTTCTGTTGTAATCAATTAATCCGCTGAACCCCAAGTTTAGGTAGTTTCAGAATTTTGTCCCCAACATGTAGGTAAAGTGGCTCAGAAGTTCACAGTCTGCAGAAGTTCACAAAAATCTGTTTTTGTTTCTGTTTTATTTCCTCTGTTCTATGCAAGTTTAGTTTTTAAGGACACTTGGGAGGGGGAGAGATTTTGTCTTCTCTTTTTTTTTCTCGCTGCCAGCTATTACCATAGAGCCCAGTTGGTAACTTCTTTATCTTAGAAATGTAGCCATCTCTGTGAAGCCCCAGCTCAAGGCCAGAGGCCTTGTTCACATATTTTGTGAAAAACTAGTAAAGGGGTGTCTAGCATAGCAGAGCTGATTTTTCCAGCCCATGGTACGTAGAACAGGGCAACAAGAAAAGAGGAAGTTTATCTACATTGAACTCCTTCATTGGGACTCTTTTGCTAAAAGTCCTAAATTCAGCCATGGTGAAGACTTCTGGAGAAGGTCAGTTAAGAATTTTCTGTGGTCCTGGTACAGAGGGGGAAGACGTGAAAGGCGGGTGGTGAGAGCAGCTCCGTGGATTTGAGAATGAGGAAGAAGAGATGTAAAAGAATAATGGGAAAGGGCTTTGGGATTTTCCTAGCATCAAAAAGTTGAGCAGTAGAACAGATAGACCAGAGGGGAAGATGGGAGTGAGTATCTCAAAAAGCCTGTGAGGGACTTCAAATTCTTAGTAACCTGTTTTCAGTGTTGACAAAGCAACTTTAAAGGCCATTTTCATTACATCTTGGATAGGGGTCTGAGGGCTCTCCTCTGCCTGTTTGAGCTTTGGGTTAGCTGGTAAAAGGACCTGTTGGGACCCGGTGCGGACACTGACAGGAGAAGAGAGGAGTGAGTGGGAAGAGGGGTATCTCAGTACCTGCTACCTCAGCAAGGGGGCAATTGTCTGAGAACCAGCGGTGGTTTGGGTATTTGATCTAGTAATTGGAGAGGAGAAATCAGGTTGCTGAGGTGGGATTGACAGCAGAGCATCTGGAGTAGATGGCAGAGGGTGAGGATCTATTGGAGATGTATAGTTCAGGATTTGAGTGAAGGAGGAAAAAGGCCTCCACATAGGGGAATTTCCTTCCACGCTATTGAGCACTTGCCGCAGTTAAAAAGGTCACACAGAATTTGAGGTTATAGAGACCCCCCTGGGGGCCATCGGTTTTGGTTGTTAATTGGTAATATGGCCAATGCTGTGTACTGAATTTGATAAAAAGTTTGGGTTCCTCTAGGCAGCCCCTATATGCTCACATCCCTATGACTCACAGAAGAAGTCGGCTTTTTCCTCACACAGCCTTGGCTTTTGTGGCTTTGATAACTGCCGGGTAAACATAGTAATCTAGGCTAGCCAACCTGCATCTGGCTCGCGTTTTCCTTCACCCACAATAGCAAAACTCACACACTCTTCCTGATAAACCATAACCCTAATATTACCATTAGATGTTTAACTCGTTGGAATGAATGTATGTATATCAATATAAGATTTCCTGTATATTTTCAGATATCAATTAAATCCATTATTTAAAATTGGAACTAGTTATATTATTTATTCACATTATGATTTATTAATGCATTATCTCTGTATTCATAGATACAGGGTAAACTTATTTGTATCCCAAATACTAATTTATAAGTCTTCAAAATATTGCTCTGAGAACTGGTGGAAGAAATACTCATGTCACCTTATCTACAAATATATTTTATCACAGTAATATTCTGGACACAAAAACCAAAGGTCACACTTATGCTTCTACCAAAATCTAAATGGAAAGTGAGCAGGGATTACTAAAAACATCCACGTTCAGTTTGCCTAATGCTCTCTAATGTCAATCCTATTGGTAATTACATATTTGTTTCTTCCTAAGATTATATATTCCCTGAAGCATGTTGAAATTGTCTAATCCAATCACTCACTTTATACTTTGCCTGATTTCCTAATGTCTCTATTGATATCTGCTTTCCTACATATTTTCACCAGTTCATCATTGTGACTGACTCTTCACATGTGCTGACATTTACAGTCATTCTCTACAAGAAACCCTATTTCTAAAGAACTTTTGGTCCAAATCCTATACTCACTCTTCTTTCAAAATATACCGATTACCTTCCTAATCCTGCCGACTCTTCCTCTTTCACTACATTCAATCATCCAAGGTAAATGGTCCTATACCATTGTATGTCGATTTATCTGAGACAACTGTGCAGAAAGTAATTCAAAGCTAAGTATCCCCATCAAGGGCCCAATGCCCTTCTGGGCTTCAAATCGTACCTAGATTTCTGTTTTCATACGTATATTTCTCCTCTATATTCTTATAAATATCGCAGGTTCCCTATACTATTATTAATCCAGCAGAATGATTCCTAATCCAAATTGAACATGTTATTAATACTAACCATACACTGTTTCCTCAATCTAACTTTACAAAAGAGCAGGGACAGAGTTGGTCTTAAAATACAGAAATGTAGGGGATCTTCCACCTGCTGAGAACCTCATAGGTCCATGCAGAAATGATCCCTGGAGAAGATGTATTCAGCTATGAAGGACCTGAGCGGGCAAAAGTCATCATCCATGGCAAACAACTTGATGTGGATTGTCTGAATGAGGCACTCTCTTCTCAATGTAGAGAAGGTGGACCAATCCAGGCCTGTGTTGAGAGCTCTTACAGGGTGCCTATGGTTGATATACCATTCTAACTTGTAAAAGTGTCACAGGAAATAGGGGCAGCCTCCATCGCATGGGACTCTTTGAAGCAACTGTTAGGACATATGGTTACCAAAGCAGTGATCTCATTCAGTTCCTGAAAGAAGTGACCTCACCTCATTTTCTTGTTGATTTAACTCTCTGAACATGGGATCCAGGAAGCCAGGCATCCAGAGCCAGTCCCAGTCCCAGTTTCAGTGTGCTCACTTGATTGGAATTAACAAGGATAGGGTCAGTCATTCTTGGTACCTTCTAATGTGAGGATCGGCAAATGCCATGAAAGCTCTGAAGAGGGGCCTGTCCTGAAAAAGATGGTAGTGGCTCAGCACTGGCTACTGACAACTTCGGAGACTTGCCCAAAAAACCAGATCTGAGACAGGACAGGACATTTCAGGGAAAGTCTGTCAGTCAGAGGACACTCCAGTTAGTCACATACCTACTTGCTGGAAGGAGGTGCCTTTGTGGGTGTGGGTGTGTGTTTGTGGTTATGTCTCATGGTCTGAGAATAGGTAGGAAAGGCGGTTTGTTTGGTTTGGACTAGACTGCTTCTAGAATGTCATTTGACAAGGGGAGTGTTTCTATATCTGTGTATCACACTGTGTCTGTGGATGCAGACATTAAAAAAGAGAATGCATCAATGATTGTTTCCTGTCTAGTAGACAGCTTTCCAGCGTTCATCCTGGCCAATTTATGAATAGAGTGTGGCTAGCCTTATTGATGTGCATCACCTGCTACCTTCCTAAGTTCCTGTTTTCTTCCTGAATTCTGGCCACTCTGCTTTAGGCCTTTTGCTTACCTAATGTTCTGTTGCCCTGAATGTCACGAAGGTCTTTGCCTCAGGCCACCCTTTTTTGAATCCTGAAGAAAACAGTTTTCAAATGAAAATGAATAGGCATCACCTGTGTTTCTTTGATTAAATGCTTTGGAAAAAGATGTGTCTCAATCAGCCTCTTCACCCTGTGTGAGGCTGTGGCTTAGATTCTCAGCACCTAATTTATCTAAAGAAAGATCCCATATGTGCATCCAAAACCACAATGGCAAAAAGATCAGTCATTGTGGATGAAGTCTCTTGCCTTCCTCTGTTAGGTTCCTGACCTCTATCAAGTGAGAATAGGGATCCTTTGGGTCAAATGAGTTCTTCAAAGCCATGCAGAAGTTCTTGGGTTTTCTCATTACTCCAAATCGCATAAAGAATTTATACCTGACAGTCAGTAGGCCTCAAATTGGACAAGCAGAGCAGTATTAATGTCTGGCCTATTTGATCACTCCTGGTTCACCGGAAGTGTGTCCAGGCCAGTCTGACTTTAGGCAAATGAGTGGCAAGGGAGCATATTTTTGACACTGTCTTGAGCTGTGTCCCTCATGGAAACCACCAACCGGAGTTTATGATGAGTGCCTATATGGAAGAAGATGAGGGCCATGTGGGAGTGTTTTGGTTTTAATTTTGGTTATTTGTGTGACAGTTGGAAGAGATGACTGGGTCCACCTTGGCTTGAACTCTGGTGTGATTCCCCTTAGATACTGAGTTCAGGAAATGACATCAGAGAAATATTGCCATGAACTGCTTTGGGATTTTCGGAGGCCACGGATAAGAGTTGCCCTTGGAAACTGATCTAGGGCCAGGTTTGCTTTCCACAGAGCACTAGGAATTTCAGCTAGGATATCACATGATTTTATTCTGAAAAACTTGACAGCCAGAGTTGAGAGGCAAAACACACATGGACCTCACATTGTAAACCTCAATGGGCATGGCTTCATGTGACATTTTGGCCACTCTTTGGGAAGTCTTGCCTGTGATAATTCTCCACAGCTTTCTATGAAATGAGCTTCCTCACCATTTAATGTTTCCTGATAAATACCATGAAATTTTTGAAATTCCCATGAACAGGTGGCACTGGAGAATCTTTGGATGTCCTGTTTCTGATCATGAGTGTACCACACAGTGCCTTGATTGACTGGGTTCCATGAAAATGGTGTAGAACAGAGATGCCAGTAACTTGGTGCCTTCTGAGTAGTGGGCCTAGAGGAGTGGTGGGCAGGAGTGTGATAAAACATCTGCGGTGGGGCCATGTGGATCTGCCATTGTCTTCAAAATGGCTTGTGACTGACATGGTGCAGCCAACAGACCCTTATAAGTAAAGACATTTTGTTATATGGAGAGGTTTCAGGGCAATGTTCAGAATCAGGTTGCTATAGTCAAGGGGGCAAGCTATATAGGATAGAAGCCTAGTTGGTGCATTCTCTTGCTGACCCTGTTTCACCACACGTGACAGAACTCCTTCCAGCACTGTGTCCCAGTTGAATTCCTTGTATTTCGTGAAGCAAATACCAAACTCCCAGTGCAGCTGCAAGAAACACCAGGAAAAATGGAGGATGACCAAATGACTTCACGGTCCACAGGGGAGGAGACACTTAGTCCCCAATGGCCACAGTTGACCTAAAAAGATAGAATTCAGCACTGCTGCCTCATGGTCATTGGAAAATAAGAAACCACTTCCTCTAGGTCACATAGATGCAGACCCAGCTTTGATGGTCTCACTACAAAGGAAGCTAAAGCTCCTGACAACAACATATATTTCATGTGTCCAAACTCAGAGGCTGTTTCTCAATAAGTCTTTATTCCACCAGAGCTCCATGTTTGTGGCGTGTTTACCCTGTCCCTTACTTTTGGAATCTCCTCTACCACCTCCAAGTTTGTAAACTCCTGAGCATGTTCCATTCCAGATATATAATCACCGATTTTCAAACTCTTCTCTTCTAATTGTGTCATACTTGGGGTAATGGTTATATCAAGGCTTTGTTCTGGATGAGTGTGGAGGATTTTTTGTAGCACATATTTGCCTACTCATTGAATTCTTTTTCTAATTTTCCTTTGGAAGTACTTTATCCCTGACACTACCCCAAACCCTACTAGACTCTGACTACTAATCCTAATATGATGGAGAAAAATAACCCAAACAGTTTGGAAATGCAAGCAGTTCAGAAGAGGCATGGTGTACAGTTGGAATTGCTTTTTGCATGATAAAGTGTAGCTGTTGTAAAACTTGTCAATTTTTTGTTGAAATAGTTCTCCATGTGTTTTTAATTTAACAAATAAAAAAAATCCTGTCTCCCTTTCTCTGTAGCCTATTCAGCACATGTAATTTCATATGCACATATAGATTCCTACCTGGGATCACATGTACATTCTTTTGAGATGGCTGATTTGGCAGATACAAATTGTTAGCAGAGATCACTCCTACTAAACGCTGTTGGAACTGAAAATTCAAACTATTCGTGAATTTCCTAGTTGAACAACATTATACATAAATCATGTTGAGTAAAATAAATATATTTCGACCTGTGGATGATATATATTTCACAACAATTTTCGATTGTCATATATATTGCTACTTTTCAATGTCTGTGTGTTATATGTATATCCAAATATATGTGGATGTTATATATTTCACAACAAATTTTGATTGTCATATGTATTGCTACTTTTTAATGTCTCTGTGTTATATGTATATATATATACATATATACACACACACACACACACTCCAGATTTTTCAAAATATGAAATATATGTGTCTTACTGTACACTCTATAAATTCATTGATGCTCATGAATGTGGATTTATAATCAATATTTCACAAGATTATTCTCAAAAATATTCATCAACCCGAAATACATATTGTTTCCTAGTACTGACAACTAACTTCAGTGAATGGTGCATACAAATCCTAATATTTCTACAGTAACTCATCCTGTTTAACATCAATGCAAGTAGATTCCTATGGGATATGATGTGACTTTTGACATTCATTTTTATTTAACACTGGTACTTTACAATTTCTTCAGTTTATGCACATCATAAGATATATATTTCATCCACAAGTTCGCAAATTATAGGCATTTGTTTCACTTTCAATCACTTCCTGTTTTAGAACACATGTATTCCTCCAGGTTTCTTGATGGGTCTTTCAGTGAGACTTCTTTCCAAACACTTTATTTTCGATTTCCATAATCACTTTTGAAGCAAAACTCACACACCCTTCATGATAATCCATAACCCTAATGTTAACATTAGATGTACAACTGGTTGAAATGAATGAATGTATATCAATATAAGATTTCGTATATATTTTCAGATATTAATTCAATCCATTATTTAAAGTGGAATCAGTTATATTATTTATTCACAGTATCGTCTATTCATGCATTATCTCTATATTCATAGACACAGGATACACCTCATTGAACTCCAGTACTAATTAATACATCTTCAACATATTGCTCCCAGAAATGGTGGAAGAAATACCCATGTCACCTGATCTACATATACATTTTATCACAGTAATATTCAGGTCACAAAAAACACAAACGTCACACTTATGATTGTACCAAACCTAAACGGAAATTGAACATGGATTACTAAAAACATCCATGTCCAGGTTGCCTAATGTGGTCAAATGAAAATCCTATTGGTGACTACATATTTGTTTCTTCCAAAGATTATATAATCAAACTCAACCCTTTTGAAAAAGTCTAATCCTGTCACTCACTTTATACTTTGCCTGATTTTGTAATGTCTCAATTGATATCTTCTTTCCTAGATATTTTCCCCAGTTCATCATTGTGACTGAATCTTCACATGTGGTGACACTTACATTCACCCTCTAACCGAAACCCTATTGCTAAAGAACATTTGTTCCAAATCTATTATTCCCTCCTTCCTAAACCTACCGAATATCTTCCTAATCCTAACTTCTATCACTTTTTGACTGGATGTTCTCTTCTACATTCCATCATCCCAGGTACAAGATACTATGCCATTGTATATCGATTTATCTGAGACATCTGTGCAGAAAGTAATTCAAAGCTAAGTATACCAATCAAGGGCCCAATGACCTTCTGGGCTTCAAATCTTACTTAGATTTCTGTTTTCATAATTATATTTCACCTATATATTATTGTAAATATTGCAGGATCCCAATACCTTTATTCATCCTGTAGAATGATTCCTAACTGAAATTGAATCTGTTATTAACCCTAAGCATACACTGTTCCCTCAATCTTACATTACAGAAGAGCAGGGACAGAGTTGGTCTTAAAATACAGGAATGTAGGGGATCTTTAACCTGCTAATAACCACAAAGGTCCTTGCAGAAATGATCCCTGGAGAAGATATAGGCAGCTATGAAGGACCTGAGAGAGCAAAAGTCATCTACCATGGAAAGCAACCTGGTCAGGATGAAGGGTTGTGTCTGAATCATCCTCTCTGATCTTAAAGTAGAGAAGATGGACCAAAGCAGGCAATTATGGAGAGCTGTTCCTGGGTGCCTATGTTTGATTTATCATTCTAACTTGTGAAAGTGTCACAGAGAGTAGGGGAAGCCCCCATCTCATGGGACCCTTGGAAGCAACTGTTAGGACAAACTGGTTGCCAAGGCAGTGACCTCATTCAGTTCAGGAAGGAAGTGACTTCACCTCACTTCCTTGGTGATGGAATTCTCTGAACTTGGGATTCGGGAAGCCAGGCACCAAAAAGCAGTCCCAATCCAAGTCCCATTGGTCTCACTTGTTTGGATTTACCGAGGACAGGGTCAGTCTTTTTTGGTACCTACTGATGTGAGGATGGCCAAATGCCAGGAAAGCTCTGAAGAGGGTCCTTTTCTGAGAAAGCAGGTAGTGGCTCAGCGCTCGCTTCTGACAATTTCAGAGAGGTGGCCAAAGAGACCAGATCTGAGATAGGACAGGCCATTTCTGGTGAACATAGCATGGTCCACCACTCAGAGGAAACTCCGGATAGTCACAGACCTACTTGGGGGAAGGAGGTGTCTTTGTGGGTGTGGGTGTGGGTTTGTGGTTTTGTCTCATATTCTGAGAATAGGTAGGAAAGGCGGTTTACTTGGTTTGGAGTGAACAGCTTTTACTAAGTCATTTGACAAGGCGAGTGTTTCTATGTCTGTGTAACCCACTGTGTCCGTGGTTGTAGATATTAGAAAAGAGGATGCATCATTGGATGTGTCCTGTCTAGTAGAAAGCTTCCCAGCATTCATCCTGCCCAATTTATGAATGTACTGCAGCTTGCCTTATCGATGGGCAACACCTGCTATCTTCCTAAGTTCCTGTTTTCTTTCTGAATTCTGGCCACTCTGTAGAATAGGCTCATGGTTTTGTGTCCAAGGTATGTACCACCTCCAATCTCTGTGACATGGCCATGTACTGAATAGCTGAAAGGAATGGCGACCATGTCAGAAAACTCAGATATCAGTGTGACCATGAAAGTCTCAGTGGAGAAACCCTGCTTTGGGCCTTTAGATTACCTATTGTTCAGCTGCCCTGAAAGTTGAGAGAAACAAAAACCATGAGTACTGAATAAATGTTGCAGCAGTTGGAACATGTCGCTGTATTGAGGTTCCCTCACCAGACTTTAGTTTCCCCAGTTATCTGGACTGTCAACGTAACCTTTTAATTTTAGTGTTACAGTTGTCCTTCCCCATTAGATACAGTGTAATAATTTCATGTCATCTGATCTTGCAAAATCCTTTTACTAGTATGACCTTTGTGTCTAATAGAGAAATCTTCACTTCTGTTACTCAGGGCTGGATAATCGTACTAGCAGACACGAAGACTACCTGTTTAGGTTAGGAATATAAGTAGGTCTTAACCTAAAAAATCTGCCTCTGGCAGCTCCTCTTGATAATCTCTTTTTATAGTTATCAGGCATTCCTGTCTGAGAATCCTTCTTTTAGTTTCCAGTCTTACTTATTTTGGGAGGCTAACATAAATTGTATACCTTAAAATTTTATTATTATTATTATTATTATGATGATGATGATGATGATGATGATTAATTAAAATGCCCAGGAATGGCTGTATTTTCGTTTTAACTGTCTTTGCTAACTGTTTAAGATGAAACAGTCAAACTGACTTCTGTTTCTATCTATTTTTCACAGTCACCTGAGCTTTTATGGGAGTCAATTCTGGGGAAACTTGAGAGCAGCTTCTCAGTTCTGATAGTGCCATTTTCGTTAGGTGGGTCCAGGTCTTGCTTGACCATGTGGTTTCCCTCAGAAGCATAAGAATGTCTCCCTTCTCTGATAACTCTCCTCTTCATGGCAAATACACTCATTGGCTTTATGTTCTCCAGTGGTCTCATTATTTTTCCTGATCTGGAGGTTATTTGGCCCAGAGTTGCAAAGCTCTTTAGAGAAGTCCCCTGTTCCCTGGATTCAGACTGACTCAGAGGGCAAGAGCCAAATATTGGTTTTCTTGGCCCTTTTCATTTAACTTTAATTAAATCTTAATCTGAAACATCCAGCAAATAAATTTTAACAGCCTTATATTACAAGTACTGGGATTTAATGTCTATAACTTTATAATTATTTATCTTTTAATTAATTGGGATCTGTATTATTCTGTCTTATAGGTGATGACTTATTATCTTAAATTAACCCATGTTGTGTTCTTAAAGCAACACTTCTGTAAAACACTAACAGGGAATCTTTAGATCACTTATAAGGAAATTACAAAATAAAAATTTTTAACAAGAGTAAAAATACTTAGTTCGTGTAATAGCTACCCTAAATTTTTTGGCTGAGTTATACACTATATCCCCTGTTTAAATCCTAGTAATCTTGACACAAATCAAAAACCAAAGAAACTTTTGAACATATCTTTAAATGAAATAAAATCTGACCTACTGCTTTCGTAGTCATTCTCACATGTTGTAAGATGGGACACACAGCCTTATTTCAGTTAAGGCAGGGCTCTATATGAATCTTTAGTGTTTTAGATCTAAAGGTGATCTTTGTTTTTTAAATATCATTTTACAAAGTTTACATAAATTGTGTCAGGTCACATGAACATTTGCTAACACCGTATGATATCAGATTTAAAACATGAATTAAAGAAAGGCTGAAAGTTTTTAACCTTTACATAGAATAGGCTCTCAATAACTTAAAAATACATTTAAATGGTTCCCCAATGTAAAAAGTAACATAAAACTTTACATATCTTATTGATAACAGGTAAATAAATCCCCGATATATTTTTTTACCATATAACTTTAGAACAACAGATTGATATAATGCTCTTTTCAAGTTTCTACCTTACAGACTTGTATACCTGGAAGATATGAGCACATTGACAGCAACACAATTACATTGATGTTTCTACATTAACCAAGTTTAGCTTTTAAAGAAATGGCAGTACAGTTCTCTAAAATAACAGTTCTTATTTATTCAGTTGTTTAATTTTTATGGTTGTTTGCTCTAGAAAAAAATAAAACTTAATAACAGAGTTTTATGGGTAAACTTATGTTTTCAGAAATTTTTGTCTCTTTAACACATGACTGAATTTTACAATCTTATACACACTTTAGTACAAACTTATACAGACCTTAGTAAATCAATCACATATCAAACAAAACTACTCATGAATGAGTAATCCCATATGAAATTTACTTTACTTATTTATTAAAATATTAGACAATTGTATTGAAAATTGTAAACCATTTTTTTGTTGTTGAAGGAAAAGTCCTTGAACAAAGGCATATTAGACCTTTTGTAGACATTAATATTTTATTAGATTTTTGAACACCTAGAAAACCTTGTGAGCTTAAATTTAAAGAGCAATTCCCTACAGAACAGAACAGAGGACAGAACCATTCTCATTACTGTCCCGGAGAGGGGTATATGTTAGCCTACCCAGGCCACCTCCCTGTCATCAGAAGTATTCTCCCTTAACTGGATAGCAGATGTTATAAAGGTGTCACTTACCTATGGAGGCCTCCTCTACCAGGAGCTGGCTAATAGTTTTAGTGCTTTGGTTCTCTGCAGTGCTCCACGGACTGAAGGCTCAATCCAAGGCCTTGGAACGTCTTAAGTTGCACACCCCCTAGAGTGGCTCTCCAGTGTGGAGCCCTAGAGGGCAGGCCAGCTTCAAAATTTCCACAGTCTGGTCTTGTGATCTGGTCGGGCAGGGTTATCTCGCTTTGGAACTCCAAAAAGTAAGACCAGAATGCAAGAAAAGACCACTGACTCCAATTAAAATCAAATTAAGGCAAGCTTATTATTTCAACCAGCCAGGCTGCCTCTCCCTCCCAAAATGGCGGGAACAAGACAGCAACCCAACTTTCCTACAGCCCAGATATGTAGCCCAGAAAGATACACAAAAGGGGGGTTATAGATAAGAGAACTTTGACAAGCATCACACTAATGGTATATTACATTTTTTTTTTTTTTTGCTGGCCCTAACATCAGAATTTATGAGGACCATTAGAGCCTCAGAGACACGTTGTCTGGCCAGGGAAAGAAAAATATTTATGAGGTATCATTAAAGTTTTAGAGAGCGCTGCTATCTGGTCAGAGATCCAGACATGGGTGAGTTCAAGGCACTGGTAGGCATTCCAAGCAGGTTCAGAATTTGCGCTAATTTATAGTAAAGCCAAAATTATCTTTTCATGGCTTTGTGGCAAGATGGCCCCCAATTTTAATGAAAGATCAGGTTGGATCTATCAACCCTGTCCCTTACTTTTGGAAACTCCCCTACCACCTCCAAGGTTGTGAACTCCTGAGGATTTTGCATTCCTGATAGGTATTCACAGATTTTCTAACTGTTCTCCTCTAATTGTGTCTTACTTGGGGCCGAAGTAATATGAAGGCATTATTCTGGATGAGAGTGGAAAAATTTTGTGTAGCACATATTTGCATACACATTGGATTCATTATCTAATTTTCCATTCGAAATACTGAATCCCTGACACTAACCAATAGCTGACTAGACTCTGACTACTAAACCATTATGATGGAGAAAAATAACCCAAACAGAATAGAAATACAAGCAGTTCAGAGGAGGAATGGTGTACAGTTGGACTGGTCTTTTGGATGATAAAGGGTTGGTGTTATAAATCCAGTAAATTTTTTGTTTAAATAGTTCTCAATGTGTTTTAAAGTAAACAAATATGTGAATTCCTGTCTCCCTTTCTCTGTAGCCTATTCAGCACATGTAATTTTATATGCACATATAGAATCCTACCTGGTATCACACATACATACTTTTGAGGTTACAGTTACTAGGAAGATACAAATTTTGAGAAGAGATCACTCCTCCAAAACGATTTTGGAAAGGAAAATTCAAACTATGGGTGAGCTTCCTAGTTGAAAAACATTATACATAAATCAATGTTTACTAAAATAAATACTTTTGCATCTGTTGATGATATATATTTAATGATGAAATTCGATAGGCATAAATATTGCTACATTTTAATGTCTGTGTATATATATATACACAATCTCCAGATTTTTCAAAATATGAAATATATGTGTCTTACATTAACTCCCTGAATTCATTCATGTTCATGTATGTGGATTTATAATCAACTTTTTACAAGATTATTCTCAGAAATATTCATCCACCTGAAATACATATTTGTTTTCTAGTACTGAAAACTAACTTCAGTTAATGTTGCATACAAATCCTAATATTTCTACAGTAACTGACCCACTTAAACATCATTGCCTGTAGATTTGTATGGGACATAATGTGTATTTTGACGTTCATTTTTTTTACAACACTGGTACATTATTATTTCTTCAGTTTATGCACATCATAGGATGTATATTTCATCCACAAGTTCACAAATTTATAGGCATTTGTTTCACTTTCAATCACTTACTGCTTCAAAACACATGTATTCCTCCAGGTTTCTTAACTGGTCTTTTCATGAGACTTCTTTCCAAACACATTATATTTGATTTCCATAATCAATTTTGAAACAAAGCCCACACACTCTTCATGATAAACCATAAACCTAATATTAAAATTAGATGTATAACCGGTTGGAATGAATGATTGTTTATCAATATAAGATTTCCTATATATTTTCAGATATTATTTCAATCCATTATTTAAAGTGCAATCAGTCATATTATTTATTCACAGTATCGTCTATTCATGCATTATCTCTATATTCATAGACACAGGATACACCTCATTGAACTCCAGTACTAATTAATACATCTTCAACATATTGTTCCCAGAAATGGTGGAAGAAATACCCATGTCACCTGATCTACATATACATTTTATCACAGTAATATTCAGGACACAAAAAACACAAACGTCACACTTATGATTGTACCAAACCTAAACGGAAATTGAACATGGATTACTAAAAACATCCATGTCCAGGTTGCCTAATGTGCTCAAATGAAAATCCTATTGGTGATTACATATTTGTTTTTTCCTAAGATTATATATTCAAACTCAAGCCTGTTGAAAATGTCTAATCCTATTACTCACTTTATACTTTGTCTCATTTCGTAATGTCTCTATTGATATCTGTTTTCCTACATATTTTCCCCAGCTCATTATTGTAACTCATTCTTTACATGTGCTTACATTGACATTCACTTTCTAACCAAAACCCTATTGCTAAAAATATTTTGGTCCGAATCCTATACTCACGCTTTTTTCTAAACCTACTGACTATCTTCTTAATCCTACCTACTGTCCCTTTTTGAATGAATGTTCTCTTCGACATTCAATCATCCAAGAAAAAAGGTCCTATGCCATTTTATATCGATTCAGCTGAGGCATGTGTGCAGAACATAATGCAAAACTGAGTCTCCCAATCAAGGGCCCAATGCCCTTCTGAGCTTCAAATCTTACCAGGATTCCTGTTTTCATACTTATATTTCACCTATATATTCTTGTAAATATTGCAGGTTTCCAATACCATTAATCATCCCGCAGAATTATTCCTAACACAAATCGAACATATTTTTAACCCTAACCATACACTGTTCCCTCAATCTAACATTGCAGAAGAGCAGGGAAAGTGTTGGTCTTACAATACAGGAATGTAGGGGATCTTCCACCTGCTGAGAACCTCAAAGATACATGCAGAAATAATCCCTGGAGAAGATGTATGCAGCTATAAAGGACTTTTGAAAGTGAAAGTCATCTTCCATATCAAACAACCTGGTCAGGATACAGGTTTGTGTCTGAATCAGCCTCTCTCTTTTTAATGTAGAGAAGATGGACCAAACCAGGCCTTTGTGGAGAGCTCTTCCCAGGTGCCTATGGTTTATATACCATTCTAACTTGTGAAAGTGTCACATGAAGTAGGGGCAGCCTCCATCTCAAGGGACCATAAGAAGAAACTGTTAGCACAAAGTGGTTGCCAAGTCAGTGACCTCATTCATTTCAGGAGGAAGTGACCTCACCTCACTTCCTTGTTTTTGGAAGTCTCTGAACTTGGAATCCAGGAAGGCAGGCACCCAGAGCCAGTCCCAGTCCCACTCCCAGTGGTCTCACTTGTTTGGATTTACCAAGGTGAGAATCGGTCTTTCTTGGTGCCTACTAATGTGAAGATGGCCAAATGCCAGAAGAGCTCAGAAGAGGGGCCTTTCCTGAGAAAGCCGGTAATGGCTCAGTGCTGGCTCCTGTCAGCTTCACACAGTTGGCCAAGGATACTAGATCTGAGACAAGATAGTCCAATTCCTTGAAACATAGAATGGCCCACCAGTCAGAGAACACTCTGTATAGTCACAGACCTCCTTGGGGGAAGGAGGTGCCTTTCTGGGTGTGGGTGTGTGTTTGTGGTTTTGTCTCATGTTCTGAGAATAGGTAGGAAAGGCAGTTTGTTTGGTTTGGTGTGAGCTGTTTCTGGTAAGTCATTTGACAAGGCGATTGTTTCTATTTCTGTGTATCCCACTGTGTCTGTGGTTGTAGAAATTAGAAAAGAGAATGCATCAATGGATGTTTCCTGTCTAGGAGAAAGCTTCCCAGGATTCATCTTGCCCCAGATATGTACAACCTCCAAGATCTTTGACAAGGCCATGTACTGGACAGCTGAATGGAATGGGAGCATCTCAGAAAACTCAGATATCAGTGTTACCAGGAAAGTCTCAGTGGAGAAACCCTGCAATGGGCCTTTTGCTTGCCTATTGTTATGTTGGCCTGAATGTCAGGAAGGTCTTTGCCTCAGGCCACCCCTTTGTGAAGCCTGAAGAAAACAGTTTTCAAATGGAAATGAGTGGACATCACCTGTGATTCTTTCCTTAATTGCTTTGGAAAGGGATGTGTCTGAATCAGCATTTTGGCCCTGTGTAAGGCTGTGGCTTAGATTCTCAGCACCTGATGGATCTAAAGAAAGATCCCTTGTGTGCATACAAAACCAACATCTCCAAAAGAGCACTCATTGTGGATGAAGTCTAACCAACTCCACTAACCAACTCACAGTTATAGTAAATAACTTTTGAAGTTGAAGGGACCCCAGTAAACTTTGAAGTAGAAACAGGGGCATTATACTCAGCCTTTAAGGCCCCATTGGGCCCTCTATCAAATAAAAGGTCTCTAGTTCAAGGGGCTAATGGCAGTAAATATCGGGCTTGGACAACTAAGAGGTACATGGACCTGTGGAAAGGAAAAATCCATCACTCCTTCCTAGTAATCCCAGAGTTCCCGGCCCCATTGATGCGTGGAGATCTGCTCACCAAACTCTGGGCCATAATGACTTTTAACCCTGAAGGCCCCCAAGTGGAATTTCTAAATACTTCAGTAAAAACTCCTATAGTCATGGCTTTAACAATGTCAGTAGAAAATGTACATCAACTCACTCACCTTGGTTCAAAGAAATTGCAGGCATTCCTGAAAGATCAAGAACAGAGTTTTCTACTAACCGACTGACAGCGAAAGGAAATAACTGAATGGGTATCAAAAGCGTCTCAGGTCCATCAATTGGTTAATGCTTACCCTTTTAAGCTTCCTGCAGGAAAACACCTTCGAAGAACCAGACCAGAAAATTTTTCAGAAATGAACTTTACTGAAATTAAGCCAGCAAGGTATGGACTTAAATATCTCCTAGTCTTTGTAGATACATTTTCAGGATGGATTGAAACCTTCCCCGCCCCCCCCCCCAAAAAAAAAACATTGGCTCAAATCGTGGTCAAGATGATACTGAAGGATATTTTTCCAAGATACGGCCTGCCTAAGGTAATAGGGTCTGACAATGCACTGGTGTTCATGGCCCAGGTAAGTCATGGGTTAACCTGTACCCTGGTGATTAATTGGTAGTTACATTATGCTTATAGATCCCAGAGCTCAGGACAGGTAGAAAAAATAAATAGAACCATTAAAGAGACCTTAATGAAATTAAGCTTAGAAACCAGCTAAAAGATTGGACTATACTCCTGCCTTATGCACTGTATCATCTAAAAAATACTCCCTCTGTTTCTTTGTGTAACCTCTCCCCCTGTGAAATTCTCTATGTTGCCCCTCCTCCAGTAAGGGACCTAACCCCAACTCTAAGACCTAAGGATCCCTTCCACACCCCCTTGCTTGACACACTTAAAGCTCTTGAAAGAACTCAGCGATACCTCTTAAAACAGCTGGCCACGGCCTACCAACCTGGGGACAAGGAGACTCCACATCGATATCAAGTAAGAGACTTCATCTACATAAGATGACATCAGGTGTCATCCCTGGAACCCCGCTGGAAAGGAAATACCACGTGCTACTTATAACACCTACAGCAGTAAATGTAGACGGAATCCTTTCCTGTATCCATGCCTTCCATCTCAAGCCTGTGCCCTGTCCAGACTCTGGCTGGAAACTGGAAATGACTGGTAACCCTTTCAAATTGTGTATTTGGCATGTGTATAAGGCTATAGACTCTCCCCTTGGCCACCACTAGTCCTAACCCTCATCAGCGAATTCAGCAGCAATGGCTGATCACAAATCCTCATAGACCAGAAGAATGGTCTATCTCACTTACAGCCCACATAGGGACCTGTTGGTCATCTCAACATTTGTCAGCTGCCTATAGGTTTTTCCTATTGGGATATCCCTGATAAAGCAGATCCCACTAAAATTTCATTAAATCCCTTTCGTATCATAGATAATGAAAACAAATATTATGGATGTAGGGACACGTGAGCCAGATGCAGGTTGGCTAGCCTAGATTACTATGTTTGCCTGGAAGGCTATCAAAGCCACAAACAGCCACGGCTGTGTGGGGGGAAAGCCGACTTCTTCTGTAAGTCATGGGGATGTTAGCATACAGCGACTGCGTGGTGGAACTCAAACTGCTCATCAAATTCAATACACAGAATTGGCCATATTGCCAATTAGACAACCAAAACCTGTGACCCCCAGAGGGGTCTCCAGATCCTCACATTCTGCATGACCTTTTTAACTTCTGCAAGTGCTCAAAAGGGTTAAAGGAGATTCCCCTATGTGGAGGTTTTTTCCCTTCTTTGCTCACATCCTGAACTATACTTCTCCAATAGTTCCTCAAACTCAGCCTTCTGCTCCAGACTCTCTGCTGGCACTCCCACCTCAGCAACCTGATTTCTCCCTTCCAATTACTAGATCAAAAATCAAAACCTCTGCCGGTTCTCAGACAATTGCCCCCTTGCTGAGGTATCCGGTACTGAGGTACCCCTCCACACACTCACTCCTCTCTTCTCCTGTCAGTGCCCGCACTGGGTCCCATAAGGTCCTCTTACCAGCTAACCCAAAGCTCAAACCAGCTGAGGAGATCCCTCAGACCCCTATCCAGGATGTAATTAAAATGGCCTTTAAAGTTGCTTTGTCATCACTGTAAACAGGTGACTAAGAATTTAAAATACCTCACATGCTTTTTGGGATACTCACTCCCGTCGTCCCCTCTGCTCTACCTGTTCTACTGCTCAAGTTTTTGTTGCTAGGAAAATCCCAAACCCCTTTTCCAATATTCTTTTACATTTCTACTTCCTCATTCTCAGATCCATGAAACTGCTCTCAGCCTTGCCTTCCACGTCTTCCCCCTCTCTACCAGGCCCACAGAAAAGTCTTAAATGACCTTCTCCAGAAGTCTTCACCATGGCTGACTTTAGGACTTTCAGCAAAAGAGTTTCTTTAAAAGAGTTCACTGTAGATAAACTTCTTCTTTTCGTGTTGCCCTGGTCTACTTGGCAACTGGTGAAAAAAAATCAGCACTCCTGAGCTAGACACACCCATACTAGTTTTTCACAAAATATGTGAACAAGGCCTCTGGCCTTGAGTGGGGTCTTCACAGAGATGGCTACATTTCTAAGATAAAGAAGTTACCAACTAGGCTCCATGGTAACAGCTGGCAGGGCGAAAAAAAAAGAGAAAAAAATCTCTCCCCCTTTCAGGTGTCCTTGAAAAGTTGACTTGCCCAGAACAGAGGATAAAATAACAGATAGAAAAACAGCTTTTTGTGAACTTCTGCCGACTTTGAACTTCTGAGCCCCTTCCCTTACATGTTGGGTACAAATTATGAAACTACCTAAACTTGGGGTTCAGGGGATTAATTGATTACAACAGAAGCAATGCCCTCTAAATCCGTTTGCAACCAAATAGGACTGTTCCCTGTCTTCAGTGCTATCTTAGGTGCTTTGCCTCGTCCGTCCCTATAACAGAAAGATTCTATATACTTAAACATTGTTTATGTTTTCACGAAATAGTCAACAGATGTGATTAATTATGTAATGGTGCAGATGTTTCCCAGAGTGCTCTATGATGACGCAGGTCCATTTAAAGATCAAATAGGAGGGCATGCAACTCAGTTCCGCTGGGAACCTGTATCTCTCACTTTAGCCATCCTATTAGGAATAGGAGTTGCTGCATGAGTGGGCACAGGAATCAATGCCCTAGTCCAAAGGACACAACCAATGCCCTAATTAGAAGCAGCAATAGACCAAAACTTAAAGATAATAAAACCTCCATCACAGCTTTACAGGAATGTTTAACCTCTGTCTATGAATCTGTTTTACAGAACAGGCGAGCGATAAAACCTCCTCTTCATGAGAGAAGGGGGACTTTGTAGTGCATTGAGGGAAGAATGTTGTTTTTGTGCCGGCCACACTGGAGTTGAAAAGAATATATGAGTAAATAAAGAAAACGCATTGAAGAGCGTCAACGAGAAAGAGAGGCCCAAAAAGGGTGGTTTGAGTCTTGGTTCACACAGTCCGTCTGGTTAACTATGCTTTCATCAGCCCTGGCTGGTCCATTAATAATCCTCATATTATTGCGAACTGTAGGACCCTGTTGGCTAAACCATGGAGTTTCCTTTCTCCAAGCTCAAATTGGACAAGTTAAACTTATGGTAATCAGACAACAATATACCACACTAGAAGACATAAAATGTAACACCCATCAGTGATGACTTTTATGATTAAAAGTAACCAGAAGAAGAAGTGGGGAATGAAAGGTTAATGAAATAGGTACTTGTCACTTCCTGTTTTTCTGTACGCTTAACAAAACACTGTTGAAATCTTGAGAACTGTTTGCTAATCTTGTTCCCAGAATGTGCTGTCCCCAACTGCCAAACTGCAGAATGTGCTCAGTCACGCAGTTGAAAGCAAACGGCCTACTCGCCCTGACCCATCAATAAACTTCCATCCCTGCCTTCTCCAAGAAAAGTACATAAGCTCTGCTTAAGCTGTTCTCAGGGCTCTCTGCTCTATTCAACTGAGCTCTGAGCCCCAGCATGCTGGACCCACAATGAACCCTTTGTAGTTGCATGAGACAGTCTCTTGGTCATCTCTTCCTCCTATACTCGCCTGACCATTACAATATTTCACCTCTATATTCTTAAAAATATCTCAGGTTCCCAACACCATTATTCATCCAGCAGAATGATTCCTAACACAAATCAAACATGTTATTAATCCTAACCATACCATCTACCCTCAATCTAACTTTACAGAAGGGCAGGCACAGAGTTGGTCTTACAATACAGGAATATAGGGGATCTTTCACCTCCTGAGAAATTCAAAGGTCTATGCAGAAATGATCCCTGGATAAGATGTAGGCACCTATGAAAGACCTGAGAGAGCAGAAGTCATCTTCCATGGCAAACAACCTGGTCAGGATGAAGGGTTGTGTCTGAATCAGCCTCTCTCTTCTTAATGTAGAGAAGATGGACCAAACCAGGCCTGTGTGGAGAGTTGTTTCCTGGTGCCTATGGTTGATATACTATTCTAACTTGTGAAACTGTCACAGGTAGTAGGAGCAGCCTGCATCTGAAGGGACCCTTGGAAGCAACTGTTAGGACAAAGTGGTTGCCAAGGCAGTGACCTCATTCAGTTCCTGAAGGAAGTGACCTCACCTCACTTCCTTGTTGATGGAACTCTCTGAACTTGGGATCCAGGAAACCAGGCACACAGAGCCAGTCCCAGTCCCAGTCCCAGTGTTCTCACTTGTTTGGATGTACCAAGGACAGAATCAGTCTTTCTTGGTACCTACTGATGTGAGGAAGGCCAAATGCCAAGAGAGTTCTGAAGACGGGCCTTTCCTGGGAAAAAAGGTAGTTGCTCAAAGCTTGCTCTTGACAACTTCACAGAGTTGGATAAGAAGAGGAGATCTGAGACAGGACATGCCATTTTGAGGGAACATAATATGCCCCACCAGTCAGAGGACACTCCTGATAGTCTCAGAATTACTTGGGGTAAGGAGGTGCCTATGTGTGTGTGGTTGTAGGTTTGTGATTTTCCCTTGTTCTGAAAATAGGTAGGAAAAGCGGTTTGTTTGGATTTAGTGAACATTTTCTAGAAAGTCCCTTGACAAGGCGAGTGTTTCTGTGTCTGTGTATCCCACTGTGTCCATAGTTGTAGACATTAGAAAAGAGAATGCATAAATGGATGTGTCCTGTCTAGTAGAAAGCTTCACAGCATTCATTTTGCCCAATTTATGAATGGACTGCGGCTTGCCTGATCGATGGGCTACACCTGATATCTTCCTAAGTTCCTGTTTTCTTCCTGAATTCTGGAGACTCTCCAGAATAGGCTCATGGTTTTTTGTCCAAGTTATGTACCACCTCCAAGTTCTTTGACATGGCCATGTACTGGATAGCTGAAGGGAATGGCGAGCATCTCAGAAAACTCAGAAATCACTGGGACCAGGAAAGTCTCAGTGGAGAAACCCTGCTTTGGGCCTTATGCTTACCTATTGTTCTGTTGCCCTGAATTTCAGGAAGGCCTTTGCCTCAGGCCACACCTTTTTGAAGCCTGAAAAGAAGAGTTTTGCAATGGAAATAAATGGGCATTACCTGTGGCTCTTTGCTTAATTTCTTTGAAAAGAATGTGTCTTATTCAGACTCTTGAGCCTGTGTGAGGTGGTGGCTTAGAGTCTCAGCACCTGATGGATCTAAAGAAAGATTCCATGTGTACATCCAAAACCAAAATGGCCAAAGAGCAGTCCTTGTGGATGAAGTCTCTCACCTTGCTCTGTATCTTTCCTGACCTCCATCAAGTGAGAATAGGGATTCTTTGGGTCAAATAAGTTCCTTAAACCCTGCAGAGGCTAGCGCATAGGTGCTTAGATTTTCTCATGACTCCAATTCACATAAAGAATCTAAAACCCACAGTCAGTAGGCCTCAAATTTGAGAAGCAGAGCAGTATTAATGGCAGGCCTTTTTGATCATTCCTGGTTCACAGGAAGGGTGTACAGGCCACCCTGACTTTAGGCAAATGAGATGCAAGGGAGATTTTTTTGACACTGTCTTGGGGTGAACACCTCATGGAAACCTCCAGCCAGAAGTTATGATGAATGCCTAAATGGAAGAAGATGAGGTCATGTGGGATTGTTTTGGTTTGAATCGTGGTCATTTGTGTGGCGGTTGGAAGAGACGACTGGGTCAACCTTGGCTTGAACTCTGGTGTGATTACCCTAAGAGACTGCATTCTGGAACTGACGTCATCGAAGTATTTCCATGAATTGTGTTGGAATTTTAGGAGGCCACGCATGAGATTTGCCCTTGGAAACTGAGATCTAGGCCCAGGGTTGCTTTCCGCAGAGCACTGGGAATCTCAGCCAAGATATCACATGATTTTATTCTGAACGACTTGGCAGCCATAGTTGAGAGTCAAAACACACATGGACCTCACGTTGTAGACCTCAATGCACCTTGCTTCATGTGACCTTTTGGCTACTCTTTGGGAAGACTTGCCTCTGAGAGTTCTCCAAAGCTTTTATGGAAATGAGCATCCTCAACATTTAATTGTTCCAGAATGAATTGAAACCCACATTGCCTCCAACTTCATGCTTGAAAAATGGCTCGATAAATACCATGAAATTTTTTTTTTTAATTTTCATGAACAGGTGGCACTGGAGGACCTTTGGATATCCTGTTGATGATTATGAGTATACCACACAGTGCCTTGATTGACTGGGTTTCAAGAAAATGGTGTAGAACAGAGATGCCAGTAAGTTGGAGTCGGCTGACTAGTGGGCTTATAGCCGTGGTGGGCAGGTGTGTGATGGAATATCTGTGGTGGGGCCATGTGGATCTGCCATTGGCTTCCAAATGGCTTGTGGCTGACATGGTGCAGCCAACAGACCCTTACAAGTAAAGGGACCTTGTTATATGGAGAGGTTTCAGGGGAATGTTCAGAATCAGGTTGCTATGGTCAAGGGGCAAGCTATGAGGGATAGAACCTTGGTTGGTGCATTCTCCTACAGACCCTGACCCACCACATATGACAGAACTCCCTTCAGCACTGTTTTTCAGTTGAACTCCTTGTATTTCGTGAAGCAAATACTAAACACCCAGTGCAGCAGCAATAAACACCACAAAATGTGGAGGATGACCCAATGACTTCACAGTCCACAAGGGGAGACACTTAGCCCCCAGTGGCCCCAGTTTACCGACTAGGATTGAATTCAGCACTGCTACCACATGTTCATTGGAAAATATTAAACCATGTCCTCCAGGTAACATAGATGCAGACCCAGCTGTAATGGTCTCACTACAAGGAAGGTAAAGCTCCTGACAACAACATATATTTCAAGTGCTCAAACTCAGAGGCAGTTTCTCAAGAAGTCTTTATGCCAGCACAGCTCCATGTTTGTGGAGTGTTTACCCTGTCCCTTACTTTTGGAAACTACTCTACCACCTCCCAGGTTGTAAACTTTTGAGCATATTCCATTCCAGATATTTATTCCCAGATTTTCTAACTCTTGACTTTTAATGATGTATTACTTGGGACGAGGGTAATGTCAAGGCATTGTTCTGGATGAGAGTGGGAAAATTTTTGTGTAGCATATATTTGCATACACATTTGGTCCATTTTCCAATTTTCCATTCGAAATACTGAATACCGGACATGACACCTAATCTACTAGACTCTGACTACTAATCCTAATAAGATGGAGAAAAACAACCCAAACAGAATAGAATTACAAGCATTTCAGAGGAGGCATGGTGTATAGTTGGACTTGCATTTTGCATTATATAAGGTAGGAGTTATACATCTAGTCAATTTTGTGTTGAAATAGTTCCCCATGTGTTTTTCTTTCGATTATTTTATTTTATTTTATTTTATTTTATTTTATTAGTTGGTTGTTCAAAACATAACAAAGCTCTTGACATATCGTATTTTATACATTAGATTCAAGTGGGTTATGAACTCCCATTTTTACCCCAAATATGGATTGCAGAATCACATCGGTTACACATCCACATTTTACATAATGCCCTATTAGTAACTTGTATTCTGGTACCTTTCCTATCCTCTACTATCCCTGCTCCCCTCCACTCCCATCTTCTCTCTCTACCGAATCTACTGTAATTCATTTCTCTCTTTGTTTATTTTCCCATTCCCCTCACAACCTCTTATATGTAATTTTGTGTAACAATGAGGGTCTCCCTCCATTACCATGAAATTTACCTTTTCTCTACCTCCCCCCCCAACTCACGTCTCTGTTTAATGTTAATCTTTTCTTCCTGCTCTTCCTCCCTGCTCTGTTCTTAGTTGCTCTCATTATATCAAATAAGACATTTGGTATTTGTTTTCTACGATTGGCTAGCTTCACTAAGCATTATCTGCTCTAGTGCCATCCATTTCCCTGCAAATTCCATGATTTTGTCATTTTTTAGTGCTGCATATTACTCCATGGTGTATAAATGCCACATTTTTTTTAATCCATTCATCTATTGTAGGGCATCTGGGTTGGTTCCACAGTCTAGCAATTGTGAATTGTGCTGCTATGAACATCGATGTGGCAGTATCACTGTAATACGCTCTTTTAAGATTCAGGGAATAATCCGAGAAGGGCAATAGCTTGGTCAAATGGTGGTTCCATTCCCAGCTTTCCCAGGATTCTCCATACTGCTTTCCAAATTGGCCGCACCAGTTTGCAGTCCCACCAGCAATGTACAAGAGTACCCTTTTCCCCACATCCTCAGCAGCACTTGTTGTTGTTTGACTTCCTAAAGGCTGTCAATCTTACTGGAGTGAGATGGTATCTTAGGGTGGTTTTGATTTGCATTTCTCTGACTGCTAGAGATGGTGAGCATTTTTTCATGTATTTATTGATTGATTGTATGTCCTCCTTTGAGAAGTGTCTTTTCAGGTCCTTGGCCCATTTGTTGATTGGGTTATTTGTTATCTTATTGTCTAATTGTTTGAGTTTTTTGTATACTCTGGATATTAGGGCTCTATCTGAAGTGTGATGAGTAAAAATTTGTTCCCATGATGTAGGCTTCCTATTTACCTCTCTTATTGTTTCTTTTGATGAGAAAAAACTTTTTAATTTAAGTAAGTCCCATTTGTTGATTCTTGTTATTAACTCTTGTGCTATGGGTGTCCTATTAAGGAATTTGGAGCCCGACCCCACAATATGTAGACCAGAGCCAACTTTTTCTTCTAACACATGCAGAGTCTCTGATTTGATATCTAGCTCCATGATCCACTTTGAGTTAACTCTCTTGTGCATGGTGAGAGGAGGGGATTAAGTTCCATTTTGTTGCATATGGATTTTTAGTTTACCCAACACCATTTGATGAAGATGTTATCCTTCCTCCATTGCATGCATTTAGCTCCTTTATCAAATATAACATAGTTGTAGCTTTGTGGATTAGTCTCTTGTGTCCTGTATACCGTACCACTGGTCTACCCGCCTGTTTTGGTACCAGTACCATGCTGTTTTTGTTACTATTGCTCCGTAATATAGTTTGAAATCTGGTATCACTATACCGCCTGATTCACACTTCCTGCTTAGAATTGCTTTTGTATTTCTGGGTCTTATATTTTTCCATATGAATTTCATGATTGCTTTCTCTATTTCTACAAGAAATGCCATTGGGATTTTGATTGGCATTGCATTAAACCTATAGATAACTTTTGGTAATATCGCCATTTTGATGATGTTAGTTCTGCCTATCCATGAACAGGGTATATTTTTCCATCTTCTAATATCTTCTTCTACTTCTTTTTTTAGGGTTCTATTGATTTATTGTATAAATCTTTCACCTCATTTGTTAGGTTGATTCCCATGTATTTAATTTTTTTGAGGATGTTTTGAATGAACTGCTTTTCCTCATTTCCGTTTCAGAAGATTTGTTGCTGATATACAGAAAGGCCTTCGATTTATGCGTGTTGATTTTAGATCCTGCTACTTTGCTGAATTCATTTATTAGTTCTAGTAGTTTTTTTTGTAGACCCTTTTGGGTCTTCTATGATTCTATAGAATCATGTCACCAGCACATAGTGATAATTTATGTTCTTCTTTTCCTATTTTTATGGCTTTGATTTCTTTCATCTAATTTCTCTGGCCAGTGTTTTGAGAACTATATTGAATTGAAGTGTGGATAGAGGGCATCCTTGTCTTGTTCCAGATTTTAGAGTGAATGCCTTCAATTTTTCTCCATTCAGAGTGATTCTAGCCTGAGGCTTAGCATAGATAGCTTTTACAATGTCGAGGTAAGTTCCTGTTATCCCTAGTTTTTCTAATGTTTTGAACATAAAGGGATGCTGTACTTTGTCAACTGCTCTTTCTGCATCTATCAAGATGATCATATGGTTCTTATCTTTAAGTCAATTGATGTGGTGAATAATATTTATTTATTTCCATATATTAAAACATCCTTGCATCCCAGGGATGAATCCTACTTGATCGTGGTGCACAATTATTTTTTATGTGCCTTTCAATACGATTCTCCAGAATTTCACTGAGGATTCTTGCATCTAGCTTCATCAGAGATATTGGTCTGTACTTTTCTTTCTTTGAGGTGTCTTTGTCTTGTTTCAGAATAAGGGTGATGTTGGCCTCATAGAATGAATTTGGCAGAGCTCCCTCTTTATCTGTTTCTCGAAATAACTTGAAAAGTATTGGTATTAATTCTTCTTTAAAGGTTTTGTAAAATTCCGCTGTATACCCATCTGGTCCTGGGCTTTTCTTGGTTGGTAGTCTTTTGATTGCTTCCTCTAAATCATCCATTGATATTGGTATGTTTAAATTGTGTGTATCCTCCTTACTCAGTCTGGGCAAATCATGTAACTTAAGAAATTTACCGATGTCTTCATATTTTCTATTTTATTGGAATATAGGTTTTCAAAATAATTTCTAATTGTCTTCTGTATTTCTGTAGCATCTGTTGTGATATTGCCTTTTTCATCCTGTATGTTTGTAATTTGAGTTCTCTCTCTTCTTCTCTTCATTAGCATGGCTCAGCGTCTGTTGATCTTATTTATTTTTTCGAAGAACCAACTTTTATTTTTGTTAGTTTT
The DNA here is from genome assembly GCF_048772815.1 of Callospermophilus lateralis. Taxonomy (NCBI): domain Eukaryota; kingdom Metazoa; phylum Chordata; class Mammalia; order Rodentia; family Sciuridae; genus Callospermophilus; species Callospermophilus lateralis. Next base: position 110,596 of record NW_027513246.1, on the reverse strand, counting down.
TTCAATAGTTTCTTTTGTTTCAATTTCATTGGTTTCCACTCTGATTTTAATTATTTCTTGCCTTCGCTACATTTGCTGTTGTTTTGCTCTTCCTTTTCTAGGGCTTTTAGAGGAAGTGTGAGCTCATTTATTTGTTGGTTTTTGCTTTTTTTGATGAATGACCTCCAGGTGATGAATTTCCCTCTTAAAATTGCTTTCATTGTGTCCCATAGATTCCGATATGTTGTGTCTGTATTTTCATTTATCTCTAAGAATTTTTTGATTCCCTCCTTTATGTCTTCTGTAACCCATGGATTATTCAGTAACATATTGTTTATTTTCCTAGTGATGTAGGATTTTTCCTTCCTTCTTTTATCATTGATTTACAGTTTCATTCCATTATGATCAGATAAAATGCATGGTATTATCTCCACCTCTTTATATTTACTGAGTGTTGCCCTATTGCATAATATATGCTCTATTTTTGAGAGGGATCCATGTGCTGCTGAAAAAAAAGTATATCCACTTGATGATGGTTGATATATTCTATATATGTCAGTTAAGTCTAGGATATTGATTGTGATATTGAGTTCTATATTTTCTTTATTCAACTTTTGTTTGGAGGATCTGTCTAATGGTGAGAGAGGTGTGTTGAAGTCACCCATAATTATTAGGTTGTGGTCTATTTGATTCTTGAACTTGAGAAGAATTTGTTTTATGAACATTGCAACACCATTATTTGGTGCATAAATATTGATAATTGTTATGTCTTGTGGGTGAATGGTTTCTTTTAACAGTATATAATGTCCTTCTTATCCCTTTTGATTAACTTATTCTTGACTTCGATTTTATTCTATATGAGGATGGCCACCCCTGCTTGCTTACGAGGACCGTGTGCATGGCATAAATTTTCCCAACTTTTCACCTTCAGCCTGTGTATGTCTTTTCCATTTAGATGTGTCTCCTGGAGGCAACATATTGTTGGATTTGTTTTATTAATCCAAGTTACCAGCCTATGTTGCTTTATTGGAGATTTTAAGCCATAAACGTTTAGAGCTACTATTGATGTATGGTTTGTACTTCCAGCCATGTTTAATTATTTATCTTTGTTTTTAATTTACTTTGTTTCTCCATGATTAGCTTTCCCCCTGCACTCTGTCATTACCCAGTCACTTCCCACTGATGGTTTTGGTTGTTGTTTTTCATTTCTTCCTCATGTAGTGTTTTTCTCAAGATGCTTTGCAATGCTGGTTTTCTGGCTGCAAATTCTTTTAGCTTTTGTTAATCATGAAAGATTTTTATTTCATTTTCGTACCTGAAGGTTAATTTTGCTGGATCCAAAATTCTTGGTTGGCATCCATTGTCTTTCAGTGTTTAAAATACGTTGTTCCAAGATCTTCTCGCTTTCATCAACTGTGATGAAACATCCTTTGTTAACCTTATTGATTTACCCCTGAATGTAGTCTGCCTCCTTTTTCTTGTAGCTTTTAATATTTTCTCTTTGTTCTGTATATTAGATATGTTTATAACAAATGTCTTGGTGTTGGTCTACTGTGATTTTTTGTGCTCAGTGTCCTCTATGAATCTACAATTTGTATATCCGTTTCTTTTTTTATTTCTGGAAAGTTTTCTGTAATTATTTCATTCAGTAGGTTACTCATTCCCATGGTTTGAATCTCTGGACCTTCCTCTATCCAGATGACTCATAAATTTGGTTTTTATATGTTATCCCATATCTCTTGCATGATTTTCTCGTGATTTTTTACCAGCCTTTCTGAGTTGGCTAGACTCTTTTCAAGATGATATATTTTGTCTTCATTATGTGACATTCTGTCTTCTACTTGCTCCACTCTTTTAGTAATTCTCTCAATTGAGTTTTTAATTTGGTTTATCGTTTCCTTCATTTCTAGAATTATTGTATGACTTTTTTTATTATCTCTATCTCCGTATAAAGATGCTTAACTTCTTTTTTTTAATCTGTTCATGTAATTCATTTTCAATGTGTTCTTACACTGTTTGGATTTGCTGTCTCATATCTTTTTTAAGGTTCCATTCCATCTGTCTAAGGTATTCCTTGAGTTCTTTATATGATCATTTTTCTGATGACTCTAGGTCCTTCTGAGTATTTAGGCTGTCCTTCATTGTTTGTACTCTTTTTCTTTCTTGCTTTCTTATGCTGCTCATGTTACTTCTTGTTCTGTTTGAGTGCTGAGTTACTGATTAGTCTTATAAATTTATTTCATGCTTGGGAGGAAAGATATTAGAAGGGAAGGGAAGAAGTCAATAAGAGAATGAGAGTAGGCAGGTAGAATTCAAGGAAGGGGGAAAAAGAAAATTGAAAAGAAATGAAAAGACAAAAGAAAAAAACAGAAAATAAAGAATGAAAGAAAAATTAAAAAAATAATAATGATAATAAAAAAATGAAAATTACATTTTAATAATAATAATAATAATAATTAATAATAAAATAAAGAAATTTAAAAACTTAAAAACATTAAAAAAGTTAAAGAAAAACAACAACAACAAGAATGAAAATGAAAGAAAAAGAAAAAACAAAAAACAAAAAAACCCCAAATTTAAAAAATAAATAAATAATGATAATAATAAATGCAGTCATAGAGTTTGATTAACTTCTCTTCCAATAGGTGGTGCTGTGCCCACTGGGCCGAGGTTCTCCTCTCAGTAGGTGGGAACCAATCACTATGCAGCTGCTCTTCCTTCCAGACAGGGCGGGTGTCCAATCCTGACACCCTAGGGCCTTCTTTTGTGTTTCCTCAAGCCATGCCCTGCTCACCTGCGACGCTCACCACAATACTGGCAACACGCCAGGTCTGCTGCTCCTGGGAGACCTGTTTTTATGAATACCTGGGCACACTCTCCCGGTTTGCTTCCCTCAGACCCTAAGTTTGTAGAGCTTGGGGCTGAGATCCCCAAGCGAATTTGTTTGCCCTCCGGGAGCCACGCCCCAGTAGCTGGTGCAAGAGACCTCAGTTGTCAGCACTGGTGGGAGCGGTAGCTTGGAGTTCTGTGCCACAAGTCCCGCGCCACTCCTGATTTTCTCGGTCTGGCTATCGCGCTCATGGTAGAGCTGAGAGGGACCCTTACGGGAGAGCTGGGAGGGGCCCTTAAGGATTCCCTGCTGTGTGGAGAGAGATGGCTAGGGAATTACAAACCTGTCGCGCTGGTTTCAATGAAGTTATCTCCTCCATCCTTGACGTCAGTTCTATGCCATGGTGGTATCCCATGCAAATGGTGATCATTCGTTCCCTTTGCCGGGTGACCGATGCAACTGGTGGGTCCTGACTGTCTCTCCCATGCCCCATTTCAATCCTTTGGCCACTGCCTATGAAGGCTAGGTTGGCTTCTACCTCTGTAAGTTCAGAAGGGCAGACCAGTTATTTCAGCGGATCGTTAGTGCTGAGTCACGAAACGCAGGCAAACCAGAGGTTGAATGCAATCGATCCGGGCTCGGTGTGTGTTCTGCGTTCCCCAGACTGTTCACCCCAGATTCATGTCAGTGCATCATTGCCTAGTGATCCTGAGCAAACAGTATTTAGACAGTTTATGACTCCCTATTCCAGCGCAGCTGAAGAGGTCAGAGACTTGATCTCTCCATACCTGCCGCCATTTTGGATATCTCTCCATGTGTTTTAAAGTTAACAAATATGTGAATTCCTCTCTCCCTTTCTCTGTAGCCTATTCAGCAGATGTGTTTTGATATGCACATATAGAATCCTAACTTGTATCACATGTACATTCTTGTGAGGTGGCTGACTTGGCAGACACAAATTGTGAGAAGAGATCACTATCCTAAACATTGCTGGAACTAAAAATTCAACCAATGGGTGAGCTTCCTAGTTGAACAACATTATACATAAATCCATGTTCAGTTAATTGAATATTTTTGGATCTGTGGATGATATATATATATCTCGATCAATTACGATTGGCATATCTATTGCTACTTTTGAATGTCTGTGTGTGTGTTTTGTTATATATATATATATATATATATATATATATATATATATATATATATACAATCTCCAGATTTTTAAAATATGAAATATATGTGTCTTATATACACTCCCTAAATCCATTCATGTTCACGTATGTGGATTTATAATCAACTTTTCACAATATTATTCTCAAAAATATTCATCCACCTGAAATACATATTTGTTTTCTAGTACTGAAAACTAACTTCAGTGAATGGTACATACATATCCTAATATTTCTAGAGTTACTGTCCCAGTTTAACATCAATGCAAGTAGATTCCTATGGTACATGATTTTTTTTTACGTTCATTTTTATTCAAAACTGGTACATTACTATTTCTTAAGTTTATGCACATCATAGGATATATATTTTATCCACAAGTTCGCAAATTTATACGAATTTGTTTCACTTTCAATCACTTCCTGCTTCAGGACACATGTATTCTTCCATCTTTCTTGACTGGTCTCTTCCTGAGACCTTTTTCAAAACACATTATTTTCGATTTCCATAATCACTTTTGAAGCAAAACTCACATCCCCTTCATGATAAATTATAACTCTGATATTTCCAATGGATGTATAACTGGTTGGAATGAATGATTGTATACCAATATCAGATTTTTTATATATTTTCAGATATCAATTTAATCCATTATTTAGAGTAAAACCAGTTATATTATTTATTCACAGTATGGTCTATGCATGCTTTTTCTTTATATTCATAGACACAGTGTACACCTCTTTGTACCCCCAATACTAATTTATATGTCTTCAAAATATTGCTCCCAGAAATGGTGGAAGAAATACGCATGTCACCTGATCTACATATACATTTTATCACAGAAATATTCTGGACACAAAATGCAAAGATCACACTTATGATTGTACCAAAGCCTAAATGGAAAGAAAATATGGATTACTAAAATCATCCATGTCCAAGTTGCCTAATGCTCTCAAATATCAATCCTATTGGTGACTACATATTTGTTTCCTCTTAAGATTATATATTCAAACTCAACCCGATTGAAAATGTTTAATCCTATCCCTCACTTTATACATTGCCTGATTTCATAATGTCTCTATTGCCATCTGCTTTCTTACATATTTTCCACAGTTCACCACTGTGACTGAACCTTCACATGTGCTGACATTTGCTTTCACACTCTAATTGATAACTTATTGCTGAAGAACTTTTTTTCCAAATCCTACACTCACTCTTCTTCCTAAACCTACTGACTATCTTCCTAATCCTACTGACTATCCCTTTTTGACTGGATATTCTCTTCTACATTCAATCATCCAACGTACAAGGTCTTATGCCATTGTATATCGATTTATCTGAGACATCTGTGAGAACGTAATTCAATGGTAAGTATCCCAATCAAGGGCCCAATGATTTTCTGAGCTTCAAATCTTACTTAGATTTATTTTTTCATACATGTATTTCACCTCTATATTCTTATAAATATCGCATGTTCCCAATACCATTAATCATCCAGCAGAATGATTCCTAAGCCAAATGGAAAATGTTATTCACCCTAACCATACACTGTTCCCTCAATCTCATTTTACAGAAGAGCAGGGACAGTGTTGGTCTTACAATACAGAAATGTAGTGGATCTTCCATCTGCTGAGAACCTCAAAGCTCCATGCAGAAATGATCCCTGGAGAAGATGTAGGCAGCTATGAAAGACCTGAGAGAGCAAAAATCATCTTCCATGGCAAACAACCTGGTCAGGATGAAGGGTTGCATCAGAATCAGCCAATCTCTCCTTAATGTAGAGAAGATGGACAAAACCATGCCTGTGTGGAGAGCTGTTACCATTTGCCTACAGGTGATATACCATTCTACCATGTGAAAGTGTGACAGGAAGTAGGGGCAGCCTCCATCTCATGGTACCGTTGGAAGCAAATGTTATGATAAAGTGGTTGCTAAGGCAGTGATCTCATTCAGTTCCTGAAGAAAGTGATCTCATCTCACTTCCTTGGTGATGGAACTCTCTGAACTTGGGATACAGAAAGCCAGGCACCCAGAGCCAGTCCCAGTCCTAGTCCCAGTGGTCTCACTTTTTTGGATTAACCAAGGACAGAGTCAGTCTTTCTTGGTACCTACTGATGTGAGGATGGCCAAATGCCAGGAAAGCTCGGAAGAGGGGCTCTTCCTGAGAAAGCAGTTAGTGGCTCAATCCTGGCTCCTGACAACTTCACAGAGTTGGCCAAGAAGACCAGATCTGAGACAGGACAGGCCATTTTGGGGGATCATAGTATGACCCATCAGTCAGAGCACACACCGGACAGTCACAGACCTATTTGAGGGAAGGAGGTGCCATTGTGGGTGTGGGTGTGGGTTTGTGGTTTTGTCTCATGTTCTGAGAATAGGTAGGAAGGGCGGTTTGTTTGATTTGGAGTGAACAGTTTCTAGTAAGTCGTTTGACAGCACAAGTGTTTCTATGTCTGTGTATCCCACTGTGTTTGTACTTGTACATATTAGAAAAGAGAATGCATTAATGGATGTGTCTTGTCTCGTAGAAAGCTTCCCAGCATTCATCCAGCCCAATTTATGAATTGACTATGGCTTGCCTTATTGATGGGCAATACCTGCTACCTTCCTAAGTTGCTGTTTTCTTCCTGAATTATGGCCACTTTCCAGAATAGGCTCATGGTTTTGTGTCCAAGATATGTACTACCTCCAAGCTCGGTGACATGGCCATGTACTAGATAGCTGAAGGGAATGGCGAGCATCTCAGAAAACTCAGATATCAGTGTGACCAGTAAAGTCTCAGTGGAGAATCCCTGCTTTGGGCCATTTGCTTACCTATTGTTCTGTTGCCCTGAGAGTCAGGAAGGTTTTTGTCTCAGGCCACAGCTTTTTGAATCCTGAAGAAAAGATTTTTCAAATGGAAATTAATAGGATTCACCTTTGGCTCTTTTCTTAATTGATTTGGAAAGAGGTGTGTCTGAATCAGCCTCTTGGCCCAGTGTGATTCTTTGACTTAGATACTCAGCACCTGATGGATCTAAAGAAAGATCCCATGTGTGCATCCAAATCCAAAATGGCAAAAAAGAGCAGTCATTGTAGATGAAGTCTTTTGCCTTCCTCTGTAAGGTTTCTGATTTCCATCAAGTGAGAATAGGGATCATTTGGGTCAAATGATTTCTTCAAATTAATTCAGAAGCTTTCCAATAGGTGCTTGGGTTTTCTCATCTCTCCAATTTACATAAAGAATGTGTACCCGACACTCTGTAGGCCTCAAATTGGTGAAGCAGAGCAATATTAAGATCAGGCCTATTTGATCACTCCTGGTACACAGGAAGGATGTACAGGCCACCGGGAATTTAGGCAAATGAGGGCAACGGAGCTTATTTTGGACACTGTCTTGGGCTATGCTAATGCTCTCAAATGTCAATCCTATTGTTGACTTCATCTTTGTTTCTTCCTAAGCTCATACATTCAACCTCAACCCTGTAGAAAATATCTAATCCCATAACTCACTTTATTCTTTTCCTGATTTCCTAATGTCTCTATTGATATCTGCTTTTCTACATATTTTCCCCTGTTCATCATTGTGACTGACTCTTCACTTGTGTTGATATTTACATTGACTCTGTAACCAAAACCCTATTGGCAAAGAACTTTTGTTCCAAATCCTATACTCACTTTTCTTCCTAAACCTACCAACTATCTTCCTAATCCTACTGACTATATCTTTTTGAATAGATGTTCTCTTCTACATTCAATCATCCAAGTAAAGTTTGGGTGAGTGCCGGAGAAAGAGACCAACAAGAGACTATCTCATGCAACAGCAAAGGTTTTATTGGGGGTCCAGCATGCTGGGGCTCAGAGCTCACTTGAATAGAGCAGAGAGACCTGACAACAGCTTAAGCAGAGCTTATATACTTTCCTTGCAGAAGGCAGGGATGGAAGTTCATTGATGGGTCAGGGAGAGTGGATGGTTTGTATTCAACTGGGTGAGGGAGTACATTCTGCAGTTTGGTAATTGGGGACAGCATATTCTGGGAACAAGATTAGCAAACAGTTCTCAAGATTTCCACAGTGTTTTGTTACGCATACAGAAAAACAGGAAGTGACAAGTACATATTTTATTAACCTTTCATTCCCCACTTCTTCTTCTGGCTACTTTTAATCATAAAAGTGATCATTGTGGGGTGTCACATTCTATGTCTGCTAGTGGGGTATTACCATAAGTTTAATTTGTCCAATTTGAGCTTGGAGAAAAGAAATTACACGGTTGAGAAAACAGGGTTTTATAGTTAGCAATAATATGAGGATTATTATTGGACTGGCTAGGGTTGATAAAAACGTAGTTAACCAGGGGGACTGTGTAAAAAAAGACTCAAACTACCATTCTTGGGCCTCTCTCTCTCTCGTTGTCGCTCTTCAAGGCATCTTTTTAATTTACTCATAGATTTTTTTTACAACTCCAGTATTGTCGACATAAAAACAACATTCTTCCCTCAATGAAGCACAAAGGCCCCCTTCTCTCATGAAAAGGAGGTCCAACCCTCGACTGTTCTGTAAAACAACTTCAGAGAGAGAGGTTAAAGATTCGTTCAAAGCTGTGATGGAGGTTTCTAATATCTTTAATTTTTGATCTATTGCTGCTTTGGGTCATTTGTTGTGTCCCATGGGCCAGAGCAATGGTTCCCGTGCCCTACCCTGCAGTAACTACTATTCGTAATAGAATGGCTAAGGTGAGGGACATATGTTTTCAGTGGAACCGTGTTCTATGCCCCCCTCTTTGATCTTCAAATGAACCTGCATCATGATAGAGCACTCTGGGAAACATCTGCACCATTACACAATTAATCACATCTGTTGACCATTTCATGAAAACATAAACAGTGTTTAAGTATATAGAATTATACTGTTGTAGGGACGGACAAGGCAAGGCACCTAAGATAGCACCAAAGACAGGAAAACAGCCATTTTTGGTTGCAACCAGATTCAGGGGGCATTGCTTCTGTTGTAATCAATTAATCCCCTGAAACCCAAGTTTAGGTAGTTTCAGAATTTTGTACACAACACGTAAGGAAAGGGGCTCAGAAGTTCACAGTCTGCAGAAGTTCACAAAAAGCAGTTTTCGTTTCTGTTTTTTCCTCAGTTTGGGGCAAGTTAACTTTTCAAGGACACCTATGTGGGGGAGAGCTTTTTCTTCCCTTTCTTTTTTTTCAACCTGCCAGCTGTTTCCATGCAGCCCAGTTTGTAACTTCTTTATCTTAGAAATGTAGCCATCTCTGTGAAGCCCCATCTCAAGGCCAGAGGCCTTTTTTTCACATATTTTGTGAAAAACTATTAAGGGTGTGTCTAGATTAGGAGTGCTGGTTTTTTTTTAGCCAGTTTCCAAGGAGACCAGGGCAACACGAAAATAGGAAGTTTATCTACAGTGATCTCTTTTATAGGGACTCTTTTGCTGAAAGTCGTAAATCAGCCATGGTGAAGACTTCTGGAGAAGGTTAATTAAGACTTTTCTGTGGACGTGGTACAGAGGGGGACGACTTGGAAGGCAGGGATGAGAGCAACTTCCGTGGATCTGAGAATGAGGAAGGAGAGATGTAAAAGAATATTGGGAGAGGGCTTTGGGATCTTAATAGCAAGAAAAATTTGAGCAGTAGAACAGATAGAACAGAGAGGGAAACGGGAGTGAGTATCCCAAAAAGCCTGTGAGGGACTTTAAATTTTTAGTAACCTGTTTTCAGTGATGACAAAGCAACATTAAAGGCCATTTTCATTACATTTTGGATAAGGGTCTGAGGGTTCTCCTCAGTGGGTTTGAGCTTTGCATTAGCTGGTAAGAGGACCTGGAGGGACCCAGTGCGGGCACTGACAGGAGAAGAGAGTAGTGAGTGAGTGGAGTGGTACCTCAGTACCTGCTACCTCAGCAAGGGGGCAATGGTCTGAGAACTGGCGGAGATTTGGGTTTTTGATCTAGATATTGGAGGGCAGAAATCAAGTTGCTGAGGTGGGAGTGACAGCAGAGAGTCTGGAGCAGAAGGCTGAGGGTAAGCATCTATTGGAGAAGCATAGTTCAGGATGTGAGCAAAGGAGGGAGAAGGCCTCCACATAGGGGAATCTCCTTTTACCCTTTTGAGCACTTTCAGAAGTTTAAAAGGTCACGCAGAATTTGAGGATATAGAGACCCCTCTTGGGGCCATCGGTTTTGGTTATCTAATTGGTAATATGGCCAATGCTGTTTACAGAATTTGATGAGGAGTTTGGGTTCCATCTGGCAGTCCCTGTATGCTCACAGCCCCATGACTTACAGAAGAAGTCTGCTCTCCCCCCCGCACAGCCGTGACTGTTTGTGGCTTTGATACTCCGCAGGGCAAACATAGTAATCTAGGCTAGCCAACCTGCATCTGGCTCACGTGTCCCTACATCCATAATGTTTGTTTCCATTTTCTAGGGTACCGAAGGGATTTAATGGAATTTTAGTGGGATCCTCTTCATCAGGGATATCTCAATAGGAAAGACCTATAGCCAGCTGACAAATGTCTGGGTGGAGAGATGGCCACCAGGTCCATAAGGGGGCTGTATGTGAGATAGACCATACTTCTTTTCCAGTAGGATTTGTGATCAGCCATCGCTGCTTAAGGGGCTGATGAGGGTTAAGACTACTGGTCGTCAAGGGGAGAATAAATGTCTTCCAGGATCTTCTTGACAACCATTTGCTCTGTTTCTTTTTTTTTTCTTTTTTCTTTCTTTTTTTTTGTGGGGAAGGCTTCAATCCGTCCTGAAAATGTATCTTCAAAGACTAGAAGATATTTAAGTCCATACCTTGCTGGCTTTATTTCAGTAAAGTCCACTTCCCAGAATTTTCCTGGTATGGTTCCTCATAGGTGCTTTCCTGCAGGAAGCTTGGAAGGGTAAGTATTAACCAATTGATGGACCTGACAGGCTTTTGTTACCCATTCAGTTATTTTCTTTCACTGTGAGTCGGTTAGTGGAAAACTCTGTTCTTGATCTTTCAGGAATGAATGCAGTTTCTTTGAACAAAGATGAGTGAGTTGATGAACATTTGCTACTGACATAGTTAGAGCCATGATTATAGGAGTATTTACTGAAGGATTTAGAAATTCCACTTGGGGGCCTTCAGGGTTAAAAGTTATTTTGGCCCAGAGCTTGGTGAGCAGATCTCTGCCCATCAATGGGGCCGGGCATTCTGGGATTACTAGGAAGGAGTGATGGATTTATCCTTTCCCCTGGTCCATGGTCCCCTTAGTTGTCAAAGTCTGATATTTACTGCATTTAGACCCTGGAATTAGAGACCTTTTATTTGATAGAGGGCCCAATGGGGCCTTAAGGGCTGAGTATATTGCCCCTGTATCTACTTCAAAGTTTACTGGGGTCCCCTCCACTTCAAAAGTTACCCTGAGGTCGGGGAGAGGATCTGAGCCCCGACTTTCTTAGTCATCCTCCAGAGTCAGAATGTCTGGCTGGCGTGGCTGTCTCTTTCTAGGGCACTCTTTGGCCCAGTGTCCTTTTTCTTTAGAGTAGGCACATTGATCTGAGGCCAGGGGTGGCCTCTAGTGTGGGCCCAGGTATCCCTTTCTGTCTCTCTGTTTCTTAATTTCTGGCCTGTTTGTTGTTGTGACCAGGACCTTAGTCAATGCCTTAGTCTGTCTTTTGCTTCTCTCATCCTCCCTTTGCTCCCTTCTCTTCCTCAGTTTCACTCTTATAGTATACCTTGTTGGCTTCTCTAACTAAATCTCTCAAAATCATATCTTGTAATCCATCTAAGCATTGTAACTTTCTTTTAATATCTAGGGCAGCTTGCCCAATAAAGGCCATTGTGACAGATGCCTTTTGATCCTCTGCCTGAGGATCGAAAGTAGTATATCTCCTATATGCCTCCATAGTTCTCTCTAGGAACATAGAGGTAGATTCACCAGGCCCTTGAATAATCTCTCTTACCTTGGCCAAATTAGTTGGTCGCCTAGCGGCCACTAAGGTACCCACTATTAGAGCCCGGTGATAAGTGGACAGATGCTCCCTACCTTCAAATGTGTTGGGGTCCCACTTGGGTCGTTTCAAGAGAAAGCCGGCTTTGATTATGTTGGGAAGTTGTGTTGGTCACCCATCTAGTCCGAGGATATTGTTTTCTAGCATCCAGGAGGATTCTCTTTTGTTCCTCTGTCATGAAGAGAGTCCCTATGAGTTGTTGGCAGTCATCCCAAGTAGGCTGGTGTGAAAACATCAATGACTCAACCGGACCTGAGAGCCAGGTTGGGTCCTGGGTAAAAGGAGGATTGTTATTTTTCCATTTATATAGGTCTGAAGAGGAGAAGGCCAATACTGGTAGGCTTGCATTTTTCTCCATGGCCGTTTTCAATCATTGGCCCATAGGAATGGAGGGGGAGCAACACGGGAGTTTCAGGGTTTTAAATCATTTGACGCGGTCGAGTTCCTTTAGCCAGGCCAGCTTCCTCCAGGGGAGGAGGGGCTGTGTGTGCTGCAGGGGAGTTATCTGGAGTGCGCTGGGCTGGCTTATCTTTCTCCAATGGTGGAGAGGCTGAGTCAGCAGCAGGGGAATCACTTAGAGGGTGTTGGGGGTTGTGGGATGAGGGTAGAAGATAAGGAGGGGGATGAGAGTCCAGTAGAGTCAAATCTTGTGACTCAGGGAGAATAGAGGGTGGAGGAGGAGGATGAGCAGAGGGTTTGAGAGATCATGGGGAAAAGAGTAGGAGCGGGGACATGGCAAGGAAAGGCTTCACCCATGGAGGAGGAGATTTGCAGAGGTCCTGCCAAGTTAAGATATATGGCTGTTGATCGGGATGGCTATGTGGCCCTGGCTGTAAGACAATATCTCTGACTTATTAAATTAGTGCGAAGTAGAAAGATCCTTCTAGGGGCCATCCGAATGCAAAGGTGGGCCATTCTGAGGCACAGAGATTCTGCCAGGTCCAGAGTTTTACTGAAAAAGAAAGATTCTGAGCCCTTAAGCGGACTTTGGTCCAGTGATCAAGGTCAGAGACAGAGGCATTGAAGTGACCTGTGCCATAATGAAAGATACACAAACAGTAAAAGCAACTCTCACGACACAGACAAGACAAGATAATAAAGACAGGCAATGAACGTCCAACACTGAGACCAAGACTGAGCAGCCGGCAAAACCCGATGGGCTGGCAATACCGAATCTGAAACAAAACATCACTGAGTCGAGGAGACTATTGTTCCTTGATTCCCGAGTCCTCTGTGGCGTCCCCCAGAGCCTGTGGCTCTGTGACACAACTGCCAGCCACCGTCAAAGAGAGCTCATGCAACTTCATCAACAGCCATTTTTCCAAGCCCTAACCTGAAACCTGAAACCAGAAAGAGGCGCCTTACTTTCCCTGAGAGTAGCCCATTGAGGTCTCTCTTCCACCCCTGCCGGATCTCGAAGGAACCTCGATATATAAAGGTCGGGAGAGCGTTGGGGGAAGAGACCACCAAGAGACTCTCTCATGCAAAAGCAAAGGGTTTATTGGCGGTCCAGCATGCTGGGGCTCAGAGCTAATTTGAATAGAGCAGAGCTCATATACTTTCCTTGAAGTGGGCAGGGAGGGAAGTTTATTGATGAGTCTGGGTGAGTGAGCAGTTTGCGTGCAACTGGGTGAGGGAGTACATTCTGCAGTTTGGCAGTTGGGGACAGCACATTCTGGGAAAAAGATTAGAAAACAGTTCTCAAGATTTCAACAGTGTTTTATTAAGCATACAGAAAAACAGGAAGTGACAAGTACCTATTTTATTAACATTTCACAACCAACTATACTTTGCCAGATTTCCTAAAGTCTCTATTGATATCTGCATTCCTACATATTTTCCCCAGTTCAGCATTGTGACTGATTCTTCACATGTTCTGACATTTACATTCACTGTATACCCGAAACCCTATAGCTAAAGAACTTTTGGTCCAAATCCTATACTCACTCTCCTATATAAACCTACCGACTATCTTCCTAATACTACCGATTACTCCTTTTTGACTGGAAGTTCTCTTTTACAATCAATCATCCAAGTTACAAGGTCCTATGCAATTATATATCAATTTATCTGAGACATCTTTGCAGAACATAATTCAAAGCAAAGTATCCCATCTGTGCAGAAAATAAATCAAAGCTTAATACCGAAATCAAGGGCTCAATGCTTTTCTGGACTTCAAATCTTACCTAGATTTCTGTTTTCATACTCATATATTTCACCTATATATTCTTGTAAATATTGCAGGTTTCCAATACCATTATTCATGCAGCAGAATGATTTCTATTCCAGATTGAACCTGTTATTAACCCTAACCATACACTGTTCCCTCAATCTAACATAAGAGAAGAGCAAGGACAGAGTTGGTCTTAAAATACAGGAATGAAGGATATCTTCCAACTGCTGAGAAACTAAAAGGTCCATGCACAAATGATCTCTAGAGAAGATGTAGGTAGCTATGAAGGAACTGAGAGAGCAAAAGTCATCTTCCTTTGCAAACAACATGGTCAGCATGAAGTGATGTGTCTGAATCAGCCTCTCTCTTCTTTATGTAGAGAAGAAGGACCAAACCAGGCCTGTGTGGAGAGCTGTTCCCAGTTACCAATGGTTGATATACCATCCTAACTTGTGAAAGTGTCACATAAAGTAGGGGAAGCCTCCATTTCATGGGACCTTTGGAAGTAAATGTTAAGACAATGTGGTTGCCAAGGCAGTGACCTCATTCAGTTCCTGAAGGAAGTGACCTCACCTTACATCCTTGGTGATGGAACTCTCTGAACTTGGGATCTAGGAAGCCAGGCACACAAATCTAGTCCCAGTCCCAGTCCCAGTGGTCTCACTTCTTTTGATTTACCAAGGACAGAGTCAGTCTTTCTTGCTACCTACTGATGTGAGGATAGCCAAATGACAGGAAAGATCTTAAGAGTGGCCTTTCCTGAGAAAGCAGGAAGTGGCTCACCGCTGTCTCCTGACAACTTCACAGAGTTGGCCAAGGAAACCAGATCTGAGACAAGACAGGCCATTTGATGGGAACATAGTATGGCCCAGCAGTCAGAGGACACACACGATAGTCAGAGACCTACTTTGAGGAAAGAGGTGCCTTTGTGGGTGTGGGTGTGTGTTTGTGATTTTGTCTAATGTTCTGAGAATAGGTAGGAAAGGCGGTTTGTTTGGTTTGGAGTGGACGGTTTCTAATAAGGGATTTGACAAGGCGAAGGTTTCTATGTCTGTGTATCCCACTGTGTCCATGGTTGTAGACATTAGAAAAAAGAATGCAGCAATTGATGTGTCCAGTCTAGTAGAAAGCTTACCAGCATTCTTCCTGCCCAATTTATGAATGGAATGCGGCTTGCCGTATGGATGGGTAACACCTGCTATCTTCCTAAGTTCCTGATTTCTTCCTGAATTCAGGCCACTCTCCAGAATTGGCTCATGGTTTTGTGTCCAAGATATGTACCACCTCCAAGCTCTGTGACATGGCCATGTACAGGATAGCTGAAGGGAATGGCGAGCATCTCAGAAAACTCAGATATCAGTGTGACCAGGAAAGTCTCAGTGGAGAAACCCTGCTTTTGGCCTATTGCTAACCTATTGTTCTGATGCCCTGAATGTCAGGAAGGTCTTTGCCTCATGCCACCCCTTTGTGAAGACTGAAGAAAAAGTTTTCAAATGGAAATGAATGGGCCTCACCTGTGGCTCTTTGCTTAATTGCTTTGGAAAGGGATGTGTCTGAATCAGCCTCTTGGCCCTATGTGAGGTTGTGGCTCAGATTCTCAGCACCTGATGGATGTAAAGAGAGATCCCATGTGTGCATCCAAAACCAAATTGGTCAAAAGAGCAGTCATTGTGGATGAAGTCTCTCGCCTTTATCTTTAAAGTTCTTGAACTCGATCAAGTGAGAATAGGGATCCTTTGGGTCAAATGAGTTCTTCAAAGACCTGCAGAGGTGCTTGTGTTTTCTCATGACGGCAAATCACATAAAACTATATACCTGATACTCAGTTTTCCACAAATTGGAGAAGCATAGAAGTATTAACGTCTAGCATATTTGATCAATCCTGGTTCACATGAAGGTTGTCCAGACCACCCTGATGTTACAAAATGAGGGCAAGGGAGTTATTTTGGCCACTCTCCTGGACTCCGTCACTCATGGAAACCTACAGCCAGAGGTTATGATTAGTGTCTATATGGAAGAAGATGAGGGCCATATGGGAGTGTTTTGGTTTTAATTTTGGTCATTTGTGTCCGGTTGGAAGACATGACTGAGAAAACCTGGGCTTGAACTCTGGTGTGATTCCCCTTATAGACTGAGTTCTGGAACTGACTTCAGAGAAGTATTGCCATGAATTTTGTTGGGATTTTAGGAGGCCACCTATGAGAATCACCCTTGGAAACAGAGATCTAGGCCCAGGGTGGCTTTCCAAAGAGCCCGGGAAATCTCAGCCAGGATATCACATGATTTTATTCTGAAAGACTTGGCATCCATAGTAGAGAGTCACAAAACCCATGGACGTCACATTCTAGACCTCAATGGGCCTGGCTTCATGTGACCTTTTGACCACTCTTTGGGAAGCCTTGCCTGTGAGAGTTCTCCAGAGCATTCATTGAAATGAGCTTCCTCATCATTTAATGGTTCCTGAATGAATTGAAACCCACAGTGCCTCCAACGTCATCTTTGAAAAATGCCTTGATAAATACCATGAAATTTTTGAAATTTCCATGACCAGGTGGCACTGGAGAACCTTTGGATGTTGCTGATCATGAGTGTACCAGACAGTGCCTTGATTGACTGGGCTTCATGAAAATGGTGTAGAACAGAGATGCCAGTAAGTTGGAACCTGCTGAGTAATGTGCCTAGAGCAGTGGTGGGAAGGTGTGTGATAAAAAATTTGTTTTTTGGCCATGTGGATCTGCCATTGGCTTCCAAATGGCTTGTGACTGACATGGTGCAGCCAGCAGACCCTTACATGAAAAGGCATCTTGTTATATGGAGATGTTTCCGGGCAATGTTCAGAATCAGGTTGCTATGGACATGGGGCCAAGCTATGTGCGTTAGAAGCCTGGTTGGTGCATTCTCCTGCAGATGCTGACTCACCACACATGACAGATTTGCCTCCAGAACTGTGTCCCAGTTGAACTCCTTTAATTTCATGAAGCAATTGCCAAAGTCCCAGTGCAACAGCAAGAAACACCACGAAAATAGAAGATGAGCAAATGGCTTCACAGTCCACATGAAAAGACACTTATCCCCCAATGGTCACCGTTTACTTACAAAGAGAGAATTCAGCACTGCTGCCTCATGTTTCTTTGGAAAATAAGAAACCATTTCCTCCAGGTCACATAGATGCAGACACAGATTTGATGGTCTCACTAGAAAGCAGCTAAAGCTCCTGACAACAACATATATTTCAAGTGCCCAACCTCAGAGGCAGTTTCTCAAGAAGTATTTAGGCCAGCAGAGCTCCATGTTTATGGAGTTTTTACCCTGTCCCATACTTTTGGAAACTACAATACCACTGCCGAGGTTGTAAACCCCTGATCATATTCCATTCCATATATATATTCACAGATTTTCTAACTCTTCTCCTCTAATTGTGTCTTACTTTGGGCGAAGGTAATGTCAAGGAATTGTTCTGGATGAGAGTGGGAAGATTTTGTTTAGCACATATTTGTATACACATTAGATTCCTTTTTCTATTTTACATTTGAAATACTGAATCCCTGACACTAACACATACCCTAACAGATTCTGAGTACTAATCATAATATGATGGAGAAAAATAACCGAAACAGAATAGAAATACAAGCAGTTCAGAGGAGGCATATTGTATTTTTGGACTTGCGTTTTGCATTATATAGGGTAGGAGTTATAAATCTAGTCCATTTTTAATTGAAATAGTTCTCCATGTTCTTTTAATGTTAACAAATATGTGAATTCCTGTCTCCCTTTCTCTGTAGTCTATTCAGCACATGTATTTTTATATGCACATATAGAATCCTACCTGGTATCACACGCAAATTTTCATGAGTTACATGACTTGGCAGATACAAACTGTGAGAAGAGATCACTCCTCCTAAACGATGTAGGAACTGAAAATTCAACCTATGGGGGAGCTTCCTAGTTAAAAAAAATTATACATAAATCCATATCGACTAAAATGAATATTTTTGGATGTGTGGATGATATATATTTCACTGTGTAATTAGATTGGTATATATATATATACTCTCCAGATATTTCATAATATTTAACATATGTGTCTTATTATACACTCCCTAAATTTATTCTTGTTCATATATGTGGATTTATAATCAAATTTTCACAAGATTATTCTCAGAAATATTCATTCACCTGAAATACATATTTGTTTCCTAGTATTGAAAACTAACTTCAGTGAATAGTGCATATAAATGCTAATATTTCTACAGTAACTAACCCAGTTTAATATCAATGCAAGTAGATTCCTATGGGACATGACATTTATTTTGAAGTTCATTTTTATTCAACACTGGTACATTTCTATTTCTTGAGTTTATGCACATTATAGCATATATATTTCATCCACACGTTCACAAATTTATAGGCATTTATTTCACTTTCAATCACTTTCTGCTTCAGAAACATCTATTCCTCCATGTGTCTGACTGGTCTTTTCATGAGACTTCTTTCCAAACACATTATTTTCGATTTCCATAATCACTTTTGAAGCAAAACTCACACACTCTTCATGATAAACCATAACACTAAGATTACAATTAGACGTATAACTAGTTGTTATGAATGATTCTATATCAATATATGATTTCTTATATATTTTCAGATATCAATTCAATCCATTATTTAAAGTGGAACCAGTTATATTATTTATTAACTGTATGATCTATTCATGCATTATCTCTATATTTATAGACACAGGGTACACCTCGTTGTACCCCCAATACTAATTTATACATATTTTAAATATTGCTGCCAGAAATGGTCGAAGAAATACTCATGTCATCTGATCTACATATACATTTTATCACAGTAATATTCTGGACCAAAAAAGCAAAGGTCACTCTTAAGATTGTACCAAAGCCTAAATGAAAAGTGAGCATGGATTACTAAAACCTTCCATGTCCAGGTTTCCTAATGCTCTGAAATGTCAATCATATTGGTGACTACATATTTGTTTCTTCCTAAGATTATATATTCAACCTCAAGCCTGTTGAAAATGTCTAATCCTATCACTCACTTTATACTTTGCCTGATTTAGTAATGTCTCTATTTATGTCTGTATTCCTACATATTTTCCCCTGTTCATCATTGTGACTGACTCTTCACATATGCTGACTTTTACATTCACTGTCTACCCGAAACCCTATTGCTTAAGATCTTTTGCTCTAAATCCTATACTCACTCTTCTTTCTAAACCTACCGACTATCTTCCTAATCCTACCGACTATCTCTTTTTGAGTGGATGTTCTCTTCGACATTCAATCATCCAAGGTACAAGCTCCTATGCCATTGTATATAGATTTATCTGAGACATTTTTGCAGAACATCATTCAAAGCTATGTGTACCAATTAAGGGCCCAATGCCCTTCTGGGCTACATATCTTCCCTAGATTTCTATTTTTATACTTATATTTCACCTATATATTCTTGTAAATATCATAGTTTCCCAATACCATTATTTGTCATGCAGAAATATTCCTAACCCAAATTGAACATGTTATTAACCCAAACCATACACTGTTCTCTCAATCAAACTTTACAGAAGAGGAGGGACAGGGTTAGTTTTACAATACAGGAATGTAGGGCATCTTCCACCTGTTGAGAACATCAAAGGTCCATGCAGAAATGATCTTTTGAGAAGATGTAGGCAGCTATGAAAGACTGAGAGAGAAAAGTCATCTTCTATGGCAAACAACCTCGTCAGCATGAAGGGATGTGTATGAATCAGCCTCTCTCTTCTTAATGTAGAGAAGATGGACCAAACCAGTCCTAGGTGGAGAGCGGTTCCCGAGTGCCCATGGTTTATATACCATTCTAACTTATGAAAATGTCACAGGAAATAGGGGCAGCCTCCATCTCATGGGACCCTTGAAAGCAACTGTTCGTACAAAGTGGTTGTGAAGGCAGTGACCTCATTCAGTTCCTGAAGAAGTGATCTACCTCACTTTCTTGGTGATGGAACTCTCTGAACTTCGGATCCAGGAAGCCAGGCACCTGGAGCCAGTCCAGTCCAATACGCATTGGCTCATTTTTTTTGGATTTACCAAGGAGAGTGTCAGTCTTTCTTGGTACCTACAGATGTGAGGATGGCCAAATACCAGGAGAGCTCTGAATAGGGTCCTTTCCTGAGAAAGCAGGTGGTGGTTCACTGCTGGCTCCTGACAACTTCACAGAGTTGGCCAAGGAGACCAGATCTGAGATAGGACAGGCCATTTGGGGGGAACATAGTTTGGCCCACCACTCAAAGGACACTCCGGATAGTCACAGAGTTACATGGGGGAAGGATGTGCCTTTGTGGGTGTGATTCAGGTTTTGTCTCATGATCTGAGAATAGGTAGGAAAGGTGGTTTGTTTGATTTGGAGTGGACTTCTTCTAGTAAGTAGTTTGACAAGGCGAGTGTTTCTATGTCTGTGTATCCACTGTGTCCGTGGTTGTAGATATTAGAAAAGAGAATGCAACAATTGATGTGTCCTGTATAGTAGAAAGATTCCCAGCATTAATCTTGCCCAACTTATGAATGAACTGAGGCTTGCCTTATCCATGGGCAACACCTGCTATCTTCCTAAGTTTCTGTTTCCTTCCGGAATTCTAGCCACTCTCCAGAATAGGCTCATGGTTTTGTGTCCAAGATATGTACCACCTCCAAGATCTGTGACATGGCCATGTACTGGATAGCTGAAGTGAATGGCGAGCATCTCAGAAAACTCAGATATCAGTGTGACCAAGAAAGTCTCAGTGGAGAAACCCTGCTTTCCATCAATTGTTCTGTTGCCCTGAATGTCAGGAAGGTCTTTGCCGAAGGCCACCCCATTGTGAAGCCTGAAGAAAACAGTTTTCAAATGCAAATGAATGGGCATCACCTGTTGCTCTTTGCTTAATTGCTTTGGAAAGGAATGTGTCTGAATAAACCTCGTGGCCCTGTGTGAGGTTGTGGCTTAGATTCTCAGCACCTGATTTATGTAAAGAGATATGCCATGAGTGCACCCAAAACCACAATGGCCAAAAGAGCAGTTATTGTGAATGAAGTTTCTCACATTCATTTGTAAGTTTCCTGACCCCCATCAAGTGTTAATAGGGATCCTTTGGGTCAAATTATTTATTCAAAGCCCTGCAGAGGCTAGCCCATAGGTTTTTGGGTTTTCTCATGACTCCAAATCATATAAAGAATCTATACCTGAGAGTCAGTAGGCCTAAAATTGGAGATGCAGAGCAGTATTAACACCTGGCCTATTTGATAACTCCTGGTTCACAGGATGGGTGTCCAGGCCACCGTGAATTTAGGCAAATGAGTGGCAAGAGAGCTTATTTTTGAGACTGTCTTGGGCTGCACCCCTCATGGAAAACTCCAGCCAGAGTTTATGATTAGTGTCTATATGGAAGAAGATGATGGCCATGTGGGAGTGTTTTGGTTTTAATTGTGGTCATTTGTGTAGCGGTTGAAAGAGATGACTGGATCCATCTGGGCTTGAACGCTTGTGTGATTCCTCTTAGAGACTGAGTTCTGAAACTGACCTCAGAGAAGTATTGCCATGAAATGTGTTGGGATTTTAGGAGGCCACGCATGAGAATCGCCCTTGGAAACTGAGATCGAGGGCCAGGGTGGCTTTCCAGATTGCACTGGGAATCTCAGCCAGGATATCACATGATTTTATTCTGAAAGACTTGGCAGCCATAGTTGAGAGTCTAAACACACATGGAACTCACATTGTAGACCTCAATGATCCTGGCTTCATGTGACCTTTTGGCCACTCTTTGGGAAGGCTTGCCTGTGAGTGTTCTCCAGAGATTTCATTGAAATGAGCTTCCTTACCATATAATGGTTCCTGCATGAATTGAAACCCACAGTGCCTCCAACATCATCCTTCAAAAATGGCTAAATAAATACCAACAAATTTCTGAAATTTCCATGACCAGGTGGCACTGGAGAACCTTTGGATGTCATGTTGCTGTTCATGAGTGAAATAATTCCCCACGCAAAGACACTTCAAAGGGAGAATTCCGATTTTATTGCAAAAAAGCTGTGTGATTATATAGAACTAAGGGGGAGATGGTAGGGCTTAGATAAATGGCAGCAACCCGTTTATTGAAAGCAAGTTCTTTCAGATATCATCTCCAGAACCCAGGAATTAGTTCTCATTGGGGCTAAGGTTCTCCACCAGTGAGATTTGAAATTGGCGCTGGCGGGAGAGTTCACAAGGGCGGGAACTTTTTGCACCACTGCAGAAATGAAGAAGGTAGGAAGAAGAAGTCCTTAGGCACCATGTTGGGGTTTTTCTCTGCTGTATGGCTGCCATTTATACTTTTCCCAACATTCCTCCCTTTTTGTTTTCTTAGGAAGTGGGGCGTCGTTTTTAGATCCAGCTGCTTCCTGCTGTATGGGGGTGCTGTGAGGCCTAGAAAGGGAAGGGGAGGAATGCTCGGGGGGCAGGTCTGGGAATATCATGGCAGCAAGAAATAAAACCCAGTGGCTATAGACAACTACTTCCGTAGGGGTGAAGTCAATGAAAGTTCCCTGAAGCCACAAGTTGTCGATGGCATGGAACCAGTCCTGGATGGAGGAGATTGTTGGTATCAGCCACTGGTCCTGTAACAGAGACTCTAGAAAATACTGGAAGCGTTGCCTGGACAAGGTGCCACAGGACCTGAAGAAGATCAGAGTGAATAAAAACAGAATGAAGATAAAAATTAAATCAAAGGTCAATTTTTGGCAGAAGTTCCATGTTGGGGGAGTGACATAGAAGAGGCCAAGGGCCATGAGGAAGCTTAGAATGTCATAAAGATTCAAGAATCCAGGATGGCAGATTAAGAGGTTTTCCGAGCTTGTTGTCTCCCACTGTCTGATGTCCATTGCATTCCATCGTGCCTGGTAGTGAGCTTCATCACGGAGTGAACTGTTCTCTTGGAGATGTTGGGGGTTCGTCGGTCATCAGAGGCTGGTAGTGCCTAAGCAAAAGCTGGTTGAAAGTTTGATTACGAATTTTTTGCAGTTGGGTTTGAAGGAACTTCATTATGCAGGGCAAGAGAGCACAAAAAAGGAGCATCCCAATAAGGGGCCCAGAGAGAGGTAGTAAGTACATGGCAAGATAGGATTGGAAGAACCTTGTTATGGGATTGGAGGAGGTAGGTTTGAGCAATTGGGTCGATAATTCCTGCAATTTAACAACTTTTTTTTTATTATCCCAGATTCATTAACATAATAGCAACATTCTCTCTGAGGAATAGGCATGTACCCCCTTTTTCTGCAGTGAGAAGATCAATTGCCCTTCGGTTCTGTAAAGCCACTTGTGCCAATGAAGTAACCTGCCACTGCAAGGAGCCAAGAGACTCAGCAGTGGTATCGAGTGCTTCCTGCAGTTTTTGTTGCACGTCATTGGATGCCCATTGAGCATGACCTATAGCTCCACCAGAGAGACCGAGACTCGCCACTGAGGTTGTTAAAGTGAGGCCTACCAGAACCAGCAGAAAGACTGCCCTACGGGTGCGGGAAGGTAGGGCCAACTGTCGGAATTCAGTGGGAGTATACAAAGAAAGCAGAGGAACTACAGTAACCAAGATACAGGTGCCAGAGTCATTGATCGTTGAGGTACTTAAAGACCAATTACACCAGATGAAATGTCCAGGTTGCATAAACGCAGGGCTCTATGGGGTGCTATAGCTCAAGGAACAAATGGGTAAAGGATTCATTATTGGCAGGTGGATACAGATGAAAGGAAATAAAGTATTGTTGGAATAACTTTCCCACAGTGGGATATGTGTCACATGTAGGGGTTGTCCTTACTTAGAGAAATTGTAGGTTTTTGCTGAAATATTTCCTGCCGCTAATGGGACCGCTGCTAGAAGTGGACGACTAAGTGAAGCACAGAGAAAGCACTGAGAAGTAGGCACCAAAAGAATGGAGGAGTTTAATAATCGAAGAGTTTGGTGTAGCAAATTGAGCCATGTGGAAGGGGGACCTTAGGGGGTTGAAGGCTCTGAATCCTCTTTGGATGAGCTATGGATAAGATCTCGAAGTTTTGATTCTGACTCCTTAATGTGTTCGACTACCTGGATGGTTGCCTTAGGTGGCGTAATCAGGGTGCGGCCAACAGTCATCCACCCTGTGGGTCTGGCTGAGGTTGTCCGAGCATAGACAGCAAACTCAACATAGCCCCAACGTTTGGCCTTGGGGTCAGGTGTATCTGAAGTATATGATCCATTGTTATCGGATGAAGAGCCTTTATGCCACTTTAGGTAACTAGAAGTCCACCCTTCAGTTTAGCCAAGTGAGTGGTAAGAACAGCTACCACGTTCATCATGGAACCTGCATGACCAATAGGGACACCCATTATATATCTCAGGCCACCAATGACAATAGTCTTTGGTTTGATTAAAAAGGAAGCAAATGAAAGGCCAGTTCCAGCTACCAGGGACGAAGGTCCTTGAAGGTGACAATTTTAGGGGAAATGAGGTGCAGTTGTGGATGAAGCAAGTAGTTGCATCCACTGCGCGGACCTTCTGCATGCCATGTTCTGAGTATCGTTCCCGAAGAGTGAATAAATACATGGTAGGTTAGGAGGGTAAAGACAAGTCCCAACAGAGCACAGAAAAGAAGCAGAGCACAAAAAAACAAGCAGTTAGAGAAGACTAGGGTGTTGGGAGAGCTCATTGTGCCTTCTTTAAGAGGAATTGGGCTGCAGGGAACACCGTGTGAGCTGCAACTTAAATGGGTGAGATGGGTGTGGAAAGCAGGAGTAAAGGGGAGGTTCAGGAGGTGATTCTTGGAGTTCCTCTGGGGTGGTCCTGTCGTCAGCAGGTGGGGCCTCCTGGTGATATGGCTTCAACCTAGAAATGGGAATCCAGGGAGTGAGATGGTTGTCTGATAAGGAGAGTTTGGCGGTGATGGGGTTACAGAGAATGACAGGATAGGGGCCTTCCCATTTTGGTGCAAGAGTCCCTTTCTCCTCTGGGGTATTATAATAGACTAGACTCCCAGGTGTTAAGGGAGGAGTGTTTGGAGAGGAGACTGGGTCTGGAAGAAGCCAGTTCTGATATTTCCAGTGTTCGGAGCGGAGATGAAACAAGAGAGGCAAAGACAAATCTCGGGTGAGAGGTCCTTGTGAAATGACCAACCCAGGGGGTATAAGAGGTCTTCCATACATTATCTCAAAGGGAGACAGTAAAGATGGTTTCTTAGGGAGAGCTCTGATTCGAAGCAAAGCCAAGGGAAGGATTTTGACCCAGTCTAAGTTTAATTACATTGTCAATTTGGTAAGGACTTCCTTCAGAGTACGATTTACCCTTTCCACTTTCCCTGAAGCCTGGGGGTAATATGGACAGTGGAAATGCCACTTGAAAGAGAGGGCTTGAGAGACCTTTTTTGTGATCCTAGAAATAATCTCAGGGCCATTGTCATATTGTAGGGAAGTCGGCATACAAAACCTGGGGATGATGTCTGTCAGTTAGATTGAAGCTACAGTGGAAGCCTTTTTATTGGAAGTGGGAAATGCCTCAACCCAAACAGAGAAAGTGTCCACAAAGACAAGGAGGTATTTAGTGTGCCATACTGTGGGCATGTTGGTGAAGACTACTTGCCAGTCAGCAGCGGGAATGTGTCTCCGGGCTTGGTGGAAAGGGAAAGGTTTGGGCCTTAAAGGAGTATGAGGGTTGGTCCGCTGACAGATCTGACAATTAGAGGCTATATTCTCTAGCATGGCTATGTCAGAAGGGTTGAGGGGAAGAAGCTCTGTAAAAAAAGGGTCAAAGACTGAGAATTGGAATGGTGTAGAGTATGAAGGAACTTGAAAATATTTTTGTTCTTACTGGAAGAAGTAGGGGCTTCAGATGAGCTGTCTAAAGTGGCCATAATATGTCCCCCATGGGGGCTATAACTGGAAGTGGTAGCAGCCATTCGTGCCGCCTGGTCAGCTTTGGCATTGCCCTCAGTGATAAGAGAGCCGTCCTTCTGATGTGACCTACAATGGACAACTCCCAACTGGGTGGGTAAGTGGGAGGCCTCTATCAGATTGGTTAAAAGAGCCGAATTAGTGATCGCATTACCTTTGGTGGTAAGTAGGCCTCGCTCCTTTCATATTGAAGCATGGGATAATAAGATCTGGAAGACATATTTTGAATCAGTATAGAGGGTGAGGGATTTGCCTTGTGCTAGTAGGCAGGCACGAGTGGCTGCTATAAGTTCAATCTGCTGGTTGGTAGTTCCTGAAGGCATAGCTTTGGCCTCTATAATCTCAGTGGCTGAAACTACAGCGTATCCAGAGTAATGAGTGCCGTTCTGCCTAAAGGAACTGCTGTCAGTAAACCAGATAAGGTCAGGCTTGGTGAGTGGTTCCTCAGAAATGGAACAATGACAGCGGAGGAAATCATCTAAGGTTTCCAAGCAATTATGAGTTGGTGTGTTAGACGTGGGAGTCATTGGGAGCAGTGAGGCAGGGTTCAGTGCAGAGCATGGGAGGAAAGTAATATTAGGGTTTTCCTGAAAGAAAGTGAGGAGCAACAGAACTCTGGATGGAGGAAGAGTTTGAAGGCCCTTATAAGCTGAAAGATCTTTCAAGTGATGTGGGGAGTGGATAGTTCAAGGTGCCCCAAAAGTCAGCTTAGAGGCTTCTTTGTGTAAAATTTGTCCAGCAACCAGAGCTCTTAAGCAAGGGGCCCACCCACGAATGGTAGAGTCTAGTTTCTTGGAAAATATGCCACAGGTGCAAATGTAGGCCCATAGTTTTGACCTAAGACCCTAAGTGCTTGCCCCCCTTTTTCATGGACATATAGATGAAATGGTCTTGAAAGATCAGGAAGGTGAAGGGCAGGTGCCTTTAAGAGGAGTTGCTGAAGCCTGCGGAAGTGGTAGATGGGGGAGAAGACAAGAGATTCACTAGGGGGTCCATTTGCTAGGTCATACAGGGGTTTGGATAGAAGAGAATAAGTTGGGATCCAGGCCCTAAAATAACCTGCTACTTCTAGGAATGATAGTATTTTGGCTTTCATATGGGGCACTGGAAGATCAGAGAGGAGTTGCCTCCTATCCAGTGTTATTTCCTTTTTCCCGGGTGTAAGGCAAAATCCAAGAGAGGTGACAGAAGACTGGGAAACCTGTGCCTTGTGGGGAGACACCCTATATCCCTTGTCTGCTAGGAAATTAAGAAGCTGAGCGGTGTGGGATTGAGAGTGTTCCCAGAGGGACTACATAGAACAAGGTCATTGACATATTGAAGGAGAATAGAGTCAGGACAGGTCGGGTGAAAGGATGTGAGGTCCTGGGCAAGAACTTGGCAAAAGAGATGGGGGCTGAATCCCCGTGGGAGGACAGTCCAGGAAAGCTGATGAGAATGGTGGATGTGAGAGTCAGTCCATGTAAAAGCAAAGATATTCTGAGATTCTGAGAACAAGGGAATAGAAAAGAATGCATCTTTTAAATCTAGGACCGAGAAGTGGGTAGTAGTGGCAGGAATCTGAGAGAGGAGGGTGTAAGGGTTGGGCACTAGCGGGTGGATGGGGACCACAGAGGAGTTGACAAGGAGAAGGTCTTGAACCAGCCTGTAGGACACGTTAGGTTTCTTAAGTGCCAGAATGGGGGTGTTGAAAGGAGAGTGTGTAGGCCTAAGATACCCCTTTCATAATAAATCCTGGATGATGGGTTCTAATTCGAGGAGGGCTGTGGTTGTGAGTGGATATTGTGGTTGACTAATATATCTTGAAGGGTCCCGTAAGACAATATGAATAGGACTGCATTTAGCCATAAAGGGTGTAGTTGTGTCCCAAACCTCAGGCTTAACTAGTTTAGAGAGTCATGGAGGAGTGCATGAAGGAGGTGTATCTGCCCCTAGGAACATCATGAGGAAATGAGAGGTAGGAGAGGTGTGGGGTGATATGTGAATGGTGACTTTTAATAGTGAGAGTATGTCCCTTCCCAGAAGGGGAATGGGGCAATGGCTCATAACGAAAAAGAAGTGAGTGAAGGACAAAAGGGATCCCTGCATATAACATGATGGGGGGGTTTGAGGGAAAATCTCTTTAACTCCTACCCTGACAATAGGAGTTTTTGAGGGTGTGGTAGAACCCCAATACTCCCTTAAGACTGATAAAGCGGCACCAGTATCCAAGAGGAAGGTAATGAAGCATCCATCCACCAGGAAGGTAACCCTAGGCTCTTGATTCTTGATGGTAATAGTCTGGAGGGAAAGCCCAGGACTCCGTCAATCCTCCTCTGCCAAGCCCAAGAGAGGCTGTGGTTGCCGGGCGGCTGACCAATCTCCCTTTTGGGTTGTTGGGCAGTCTGCCCCCCAGTGTCCCCTTTGATGGGATTTTGGGCAGGGGTTGTACGGTGTCCTCAGTGAAGGACAATCCCTGGCCCAATGTCTCTCCTTACCACATTTGAAGCAAGCTCCCGGGGGTGTCATATTGGGATGGCGTGGTGATGGCCTTCTCTGAATGACCTGGGCCAACATTTGGAATTTGGCATTTTCAGCCCTCTGCCTACGGCATTCACTTTCATCCTCTCTATCATAAAAAACCTTGAAAATGAAGATTTTGGTCTAAGGAGTAGCAGGGCCCTGTTCAAGCTTTTTAAGCTTGGCTTTAATGTCAGGGTAGCTTTGGGCCAGAACATATGTCATGAAGACATGACGGCCATCAGGGGTTTCTGGGTTGAGGTTTGTGTACTGTTGAAGGGCCTTGGTTAGTCTATCCAGGAATTCTGAAGGTGTTTCCTCCTTCCTTTGAATGACCTCCTGCACCTTTTTAAAGTTAACAGCCTTACGGATGGCCTTTTTCAGGCCCGCCAAGAGGCAGGATGTAAAAAGGTCACGAGACTGTAAGCCTTCAGGGGTGTTGTAATCCCATAGAGAATCCTGCTCTGGGACAGCATGAGGGCCTGTGGGGTGGTTAGGATTGGTCCTATGATTTTCATCAGCATGGGCTTGGGCTAGCTCCCAGACCCATTGCCTTTCCTCAGGGAGAAGTGTATTGGCCAAGAGCATGTAGATGTCATGTTGAGTGAGGCTATATGCTTGCAGGACCCATTGAAACTCCCGAATGTAAGTGGTGGGGTCAGTGGTGAATGAGCCTAACTTCCTCTCTAGCTGAGTAATGTCCAACATGGAGAAGGGCACGTGGACTCTGATGACACCCTCGGGACCAGCTACCTCACGAAGGGGTGCGATGGTCTTGGGGGTGGGAAGGAGTCCCTTAGACCTGGTAACAGGAGGACTGAAAGAGGCAGGAGGCGGACAGGAAGGAGAGGGAGGGGAAGGGAGTGTCTCTTTGGAAGAGGAGGAGGTGGAGCAGGCAGAAGAGGGCGGAGGGGAGGAGGATGAAATGGAAGGCTGAGGATCCTTGGAATCAGGCAGAGGAAGAGGAGGGTATAGCGGGAGAGAAGGGGCAGATAGGACTGGGGGATAAGGTGGGGGTTAATCTGCTGGGCTGAATGAGGAAGAATCTGTGAAGTCAGGAGTAGAAGTAGGGGAAGAGAAGGGTTTGCAAACAAGGAGGACCTGAGAGGGAGGGCAGGAGGAGCAGTGACAGGGTGCTGTGTGAGAAGGCTAAAACCTTAAATGCAGGGAATCTCACTCCACTTTTTCAGATGCTGGCAGTAGTTAAAAAGATCCCAGAGAAGGTTTGGATGTAAGGAGCCTTCTGGAGGCCAATGATTTCCATTATCCAGTGGATATGTAGGCCAATCTTGGGTACAGAATTTGATTAGAAGTTTGGGCTTGATGTCTGGTGTGAGGGAGAGTGTGGCCAGATTTTTTATTAAACATTTGAGAGGTGAGGCTTCAGGTACAGATGAAGAGGTGCCCATTGTCACAGGGAGAGAAGGAAGAGAGAGAGAGAGAGAGAGAGAGAGAGAGAGAGAGAGAGAGAGAGAGAGAGAATAAGAGTAAGCGAGAGAGACAAAGAGAAAACCTGGGCTGGAACGGCTTCCAGGAAGCTCAGGGCGAACGGTGGTCAGGTGGGCGTCCCCAAAATGACCAGCCGTCATGAGGAAATACAGAGGGCACTACCTGGTCGTCACCAGTGAAGTGCGATCTGTGAGTCCCAATGGGTTCGGAGCCACTGGCAACCTGACGTCAGGAAAGTTTTCGAACGCAGCAGAAAA
Organism: Callospermophilus lateralis; assembly: GCF_048772815.1. Classification (NCBI taxonomy): domain Eukaryota; kingdom Metazoa; phylum Chordata; class Mammalia; order Rodentia; family Sciuridae; genus Callospermophilus; species Callospermophilus lateralis. The sequence continues at coordinate 80,334 of NW_027513246.1, read as the reverse complement.
AGTCAGTAATGAAAACAGAACTCTGGTTCCGGCAGAATGCAGTTCCAGGACGGGAGTTCAGTTTTCCCCGAGCAGAGAGGCAGCTTCAGCCAGACACAGCAGCCCTGCAGCAAACAGCAACTCTAGCCAGCAGTGGCAGCGGCAGCAGAGGAAAAAAACCAAAGAGCCTCTCATGTAAACTTAGAAGCCTCACGCCCCAAAGGAAAACGGATCACCAGAGGGTCCACTGCGACCAGTAAAGGTCTTAGTGGCAGGAATTTCCTGCCCCCTACAGGGCGTCTAGAGTGTGCCAGATGATCAAGGTCACAAAACCAGCGGTAGCCTGAAGGGAGTTGGAGAGCCAGGGTCAGGGGAGGCTTACATATATCAGATCTGTTGTGAGTGCAGGAAGCCGGCATCTGAAAAGAGTGGACCAGGGCAGAGTGTCTTGGCGGGGCAGGGGACGGGCTCTTGTTAGAAACAGCTCACCCATATTCTCACACGGGGCAACAGAATGAAAGAACTTCCCACGCAAAGGCACTTTGCTGGGAGAATTCCAATTTTATTGCAAAAAGCTGTGTGCTTATATAGAACTAAGGGGAAGATGGAAGGGCTTAGATAAATGGCAGGCAAAACGTTTATTGGTAAGTTCTTTCAGATATCAGCTCTGGAGCCCAGGAATTAGTTCTTATTGGGGCTAAGGTTTCCCACCAGCGAGATTTCAAATTGGCGCCAGCAAGAGAGTTCACACGGGTGGAAACATTTCGCACCACTGCAGAAAAAAGAAGGTAGGAAGAAGAAGTCCTTAGGCACCATGTTGGGGTTTTTTTTTGGGGTATGGCTGCCGTTTATACTTTTCCCAACAATGAGTATACCAGACAGTGCCTTGATTGACTGGTTTTCATGAAAATGGTGTTTAACAGAGATGCCAGAAAGTTGGGTCCTGCTGAGTAGTGGGCCTAGAGCAATGGTGGGCAGGTGTGTGATAAAACATCTGTGGTGGGGCCATGTAGATCTGTCATTGGATCCCAAATGGCTTGTGACTGACATGGTGAAGCCAGCAGACCCTTATATGTAAAGGCACCTTGTTACATAGAAAGGTTTCAGGACATTGTTCAGAATCAGGTTGCTATGGTCAAGGGGGCAAGCTATGTGGGATAGAAGCCTGGTTCTTGTATTCTTCTGCAGACCCTGACCCACCACACGTGACAGAAATCCCTCCCGCACTGTGTCCCCGTTGAACTCCTTGTATTTCGTGAAGCAAATACCCAACTCCCAGTACAGCAGCAAGAAACACCACGAAAATAGAGGATGACCATATGGATTCAATGTCCACACAGGGAGACATTTAGCCCCCAGGGGCCACAGTTCACCTACAATGGAAAATTCAGCACTGCTGTCTCATGTTCATTGGAAAATAAGAAACCATGTCCTCCAGGTCACATTGATGCAGACCCAGCTTTTATGGTCTCACTATAAAGGAAGCTAAAGCTCCTGACAACAACATATATTTCAAGTGCCCAACCTCACAGGCAGTTTCTCAAGAAGTCTCTAGGCCAGCAGACCTTCATGTTTGTGGAGGGTTTACCCTGTCCCTTACTTTTGGAAACTCCTCTACCACTTCCAAGGTTGTGAACTCCTGATCATATTCCATTCTATATATGTATTCACGGATTTTCTAACTCTTCTCCTCTGATTGTGTCATACTTGGGCCGTAGGTGTTGTCAAGGCATTGTTCTGAATGAGAGTGGGAAGATTTTTGTGTAGCACATATTTACATACACATTAGATTCATTTTTCAATTTTCCATTCAAAATACTGAATCCCTGACACTAACACATACCCTACTAGACTCTGACTACTAATCCTAATATGATGGAGAAATATAACCCAAACAGAATAGAAATACAAGCAGTTGAGAGGAGGCATGGCGTATAGTTGGTCTTGCCTTTTGCATGATATAGGGTAGGAGTTATAAATCTTGTTAATTTTTTGTTGAAATAGTCCTCCATGTGTTTTTAAAGTTAACACATATGTGAATTTCTGTCTCCCTTTTTCTGTAGCCAATTTAGCACATGTATTTTTATATGCACATATAAAATCCTACCTGGTATCACACGTACATTTTTGTGAGGTGGCTAACTTGGGAGATACAAAGTATGAGAAGAGATCACTCCTCCTAAATATTTTTGGAACTGAAAATTCAAACTATGAGTGAGCTTCTTAGTTGAAAAACATTATACATAAATCCATGTTTAGTAAAATTAATATTTTTGGATCTGTGAATGATATATATTTCATGATGAATTTTGATTGGCATATATATTGCTAATTTCTAATGTATCTGTGATATATATATATATATATATATATATATATATATAATTTTCAAGATATGATATATATGTGTCTTATTATACACTCCCTAAATAATTCACTCATGTTCATGTATGTGGTTTTATAATCAACTTTTCATAAGATTGTTTTTAGAAATATTCATCCACCTGAAATACATATTTGTTTCCTAGAACTGAAAACTCACTTCAGTGAATGGTGCAAACAAAGCCTTATATTTCTACAGTAACTGACCCAATTTAACATCAATGAAAGTAGATTTCTATGGGACATGATGTGTATTTTGATGTTCATTTTAATTCAACACTGGTACATTACTATTTCTTCAGTTTTTATACATCGTAGAATATACATTTCATCCACAAGTTCACAAATTTAAAGACATTTGTAACACATTCAATCACTTCCTGCTTCAGAACACATGTATTCCTCCTTGTTTTTGACTGGTTATTTCATGAGACTTCTTTCCAAACACATTATTTTCGATTTCCATAATCAATTTGGAAGCAAAACTCACACACATTTTATGATAAACTACAACCCTAATATTACCATTAGATGTATAACTGGTTGGAATGAATGTATGTATATCAATGTAAGATTTCCTGTGTATTTTGGGATATCAATTTATTCCAATTTCTAAATTTGGAAACAGTTATATTATTTATTCACAGTATGGTCTATTCATGCCTTCTCTCTATATTCATACACACATGGTACACCTATTTGTGCCCCCAATACTAATTTATATCTCTTCAAAATATTGCTCTCAGAAATGGTGCAACAAATACTCATGTCACCTGATCTACATATACATTTTATCACAGTAATATTCTGGCCACAAAATGCAAAGTCACACTTACGACTGTACCAAAGCCTAAATGGAATGTGAGTATGGATTATGAACATCACCCATGTCCAGGTTGCCTAATGCTCTCAAATGTCAATCCTATTGGTGACTACATATTTGTTTCTTCCTAATATTATTTATTCAAACTCAAGCCTGTTGAAAATGTCTAATCCTATCGATCACTTTATCATTTGCCTGATTTTCTAATGTCTCTATTGATATCTGCTTTCCTACATATTTTCCCCAGTTCATCATTGTGACTGAGTCTTCACATCTGCTGACATTTACATTTTCTCTCTACCCGAAACCCTATTGCTAAAGAACTTTTTGTCCAAATCCTATACTCACTCTTTTTCCTAATCCTACCAAGTATCTTCCTAATCCTACCAACTATCCTTTTTTGACTGGATGTTTTCTTTGACATTCAATCATCCAAGGTACAAGGTCCTATGCCATTGTGTATAGATTTATCTGAGACACATGTGCATAACATAATTCAAACCTAAGTATCCCAATCAAGGATCCAATTCCCTTCTGGGCTTCAAATCTTACCTAGATTTCTGTTTTCATACGTATATTTCCCCTCTATATATTCTTATAAATATCGCAGGTTCCCAATAACATTATTCATCCAGCAGAATGATTCCTAAGCCAAATCAAACATGTTATTAACCCTAACCATACTCTGTTCCCTCAATCTAACTTTACAGAAAAGCAGGGACAGAGTTGGTCTTACAATACAGGAATGTAAGAAATCTTCCACCTGCTGAGAAACAAAAAGGTCCATGCAGAAATGAACCCTGGGGAAGATATAGGAAGCTATGAAGGACCTGAGAGAGCAAAAGTCATCTTCCACGACAAACAACCTGGTCAGGATGAAGGGGTGTGTCTGAAGCAGTCTCTCTTTTCTTAATGTAGAGAAGATGGACAATACCAGGCCTGTGTGGAGAGCTGTTCCCGGGTGCCTATGTTTGATATACCATTCAAACTTGTGAAAGTGTCACAGGAAGTAGGGGCAGACTCCATCAATTGGGACACTTGGAAGCAACTGTTAGGACAAAGTGGTTGCCAAGGCAGTGACCTCATTCAGTTCCTGAAGGAAGTGACCTACATCACTTTCTTGGTGATGGAACTCTCTGAACTAGGGATCCAGGAAGCCAGGCACCCAGAGGCAGTCCCAGTCCCAGTCCCAGTGGCCTCACATGTTTGGATTTACCAAAGACAGCATCAGTCTTTCTTGGTAACTACTGATGTGAGGATGGCCAAATGCCAGGAAGGTCTGAAGAGGGGCCTTTCCTGAGTAAGCAGGTAGTGTCTCACCACTGGCACCTGACAACATCACAGTGTTGGCCAAGGAGTCCAGATCTGACATAGGACAGTCCATTTTGGAGTAACATACTATGGCCCATCAGTCAGAGGACACTCCGGATAGTCATAGACCTACTTGGGGGAAGGAGGTGACTTTGTGGGTGTGTGTGTGAGTTTGTGGTTTGTCTAATGATCTGAGAATAGGTAGGAAAGTCGGTTTGTTAGGATTGGAGTGGACTGTTTCTAGTAAGGCTTTTGACAATGTGAGTGTTTCTATGTCTGTTTATCCCACTGTGTCCGTGGTTGTAGACATTAGAAAAGAGAATGCATCAATGGATGTGTCCTGAAGAGTAGAAAGCTTCACAACATTCATCCTGCCCAATTTATGAATGGATTTTGGCTTGCCTAATGGATGGGCAAAAACCACTGTCTTCCTAAATTCCTGTTTTCTTCTTGAATTCTGGCCACTCTCCAGAATAGGCTCATGGTTTTGTTTCCAAGACATGTACCACCTCCAAGCTCTGTGACATGGCTATGTACTGGATAGCTGAAGGGAATGGGATCATCTCGGAAAACTCAGATATCATTCCAGAAACCCTGCCTTGGGCCATTTGCTTACCTATTGTTCTGTTGCCCTGAATGTCAGAAAGGTCTTTGCCTCAGGCCACCCCTTTGTGAAGCCTGAACAAACGGTTTTCAATGGAAATTAATGGGCATCAGCTGTAGATCTTTGCTTAATTGCTTTGGAAAGGGATGTCTCTGCATCAGACTCTTGGCCATGTGTGAGGTTGTTGAATAGATTCTCAGCACCTGATGGATCTAACGAACAATTACATGTGTGCTTCCAAAACCAAAATGGCCAAAAAAGCAGTCATTGTGGACGAAGTCTCTCGCTTTCCTCTGTAAGATTCCTGATCTCCATCAAGTGAAAATAGGGATCCTTTTTGTCAAATGAGTTCTTCAATCCCTGCAGAGGATAGCCCATAGGTGCTTGGGTTTTCTCATGATTCCAATTCACATAAAGAATCTATACCCGAGAGTCAGGAGGCCTCAAATTGGAGAATCAGAGCAGTATTTACGGCAGGCTTATTTGATCACTCCTGGTTCTCAGGAAGGGTGTCCAGGCAACCCTGACTTTAGGCAAATGACGGGCAAGGGAGGTTATTTTGTACACTGTCTTGGGCTGAGTCCCTCATGGAAACCTCCAGCCACAGGTTATGATGAGTGTCTATATGGAAGAAGATGAGGGCCTTGTGGGTGTGTTTTGGTTTTAATTGTGGTCATTTGTTTGGCGGTTGGAAGTGATGACTGGGTCTATCTGGGCTTGAACTCTGGTGTGATTCCCCTTAGAGTCTGAGTTCTGGAACTGATCTCAGAGAAATATTGCCATAAACTGCATTCAGATTTTAGGAGGCCACGCATGGGATTCGCCCTTGGAAACTGAGATCAAATACCAGGGTGGCTTTCCACAGAGCCTTGGAATATCAGCTAGGATATCACATGATTTTATTCTGAAAGATGTGGCAGCCATAGTTGACAGTCAGAACACCCATGGACGTCACATTAAAGACCTCAATGGGCCTGGCTTCATGTGACCTTTTGACCACTCTATGGGAAGACTTGCCTGTGAGATTTCTCCAGAGAATTTAATGAAAATAGCTTCCTCACATTTAATAGTTCCTGAATAAACTGAAACCCACAGTGCCTCCAACTTCATCCAAGAAAAATGGCTAGATAAATACAATGAAATCTTTGAAATTCCCTTAACCAGGTGGCACTGGAGAACCTTTAGATGTCTTGTTGCTGATCATGAGTGTACCAGAGAATGCCATGATTGACCGGGTTTCATGAAAATGGTGTAGAACAAAGATGCCAGTAAGTTGGAGCCTGCTGAGTAGTGGGCCTATTGCAGTGGTGGGTAGGTGTGTGATAATACATATGTGGTGTGGCCATGAGGATTTGCCATTGCTTTCCAAATGGTTTGTGACTGGCATGGTGCAGCCAGCAGACCCTTCTATGTAAAGGCATCATGTTATATGGAGAGGTTTCTGGGCTAAGTTCAGAGTCAGATTTCTAAGGACAAGGGGGCAAGCTCTGTGAGATAAAAGCCTGGTTGGTGCATTCTCCTTCAGACCCTGACCCACCACAAGTGACAGAACTCCCTCCAACACTGGGTTCCTGTTGAACTCATTGTATTTCATAAAGCATATACCAAACTCCCAGTACAGCAGCAAGAAACACCACAAAAAGTGGAGGATGACCAAATGGCTTCACAGTCCACACGGGGAGACACTTAGCATCCAGTGGCCACAGTTTACCTACAAACAGAAAATTCAGCACTGCTGCCTCATGTTCATTACAATACAAGAAACCATGTCCTCCAGGTCACATAGATGCAGACTCAGCTTTGATGGTATCACTAGAAAGGAAGCTAAAGCTCCTTACAACAACATATATTTCAAGTGCCCAAACTCAGAGGAAGTTTCTCAAGAAGTGTTTAGGCCAGCAGAGCTCCATGTTTTTTGAGTGATTACCTGTTAGACCAGGACACAAGAAAAGACCACTGACTCTAATTAAAATCAAATTAAATTAAGCTTATTATTTCCACCGGCTGTGCTGCCTCTCCCTCACAAAATGGCGGGAATAAGACAGCAACCCCAGCTTTCCTACAGGCAGCTTAATAGCCCAGAAAATTACACAAAAGGGGGTTTACAGATAACAGAACTCTGACAAACATCACACTAATGGCAGTCTACATTTTTTTTGCTGTCCATACATCAGAGTTCATGAAGACCATTAGAGCCTCAGAGAGGGTTGTTGTCTCGCCAGAGAAGGAAAATATTTATGATGTGTCACTAAAGTTTCAGAGAGGGCTGCTATCTGGTCAGAGAGCCGGGCATGGGTGAGTTCCAGGCGTGGGCAGGCATTCCAAGCAGGTTTAGAATTTGAAGTGATTTATGCTAAAGCCAAAATTATCTTTTCATGGCTTTTTGGCAAGATGGCTCCCAATTTTAATTAAAGATCAGGTTGGGTCTATCATTCCCCCCTTTTCTTTGTGTCCCTTTCAAATCTTTGATAGATTACGGGAAGAGCACTGAGGAAATTTTAATCCCTCAGGTAAGAGTCTCCAAATTTTTAGAACTACCCAAAACCGATCTCCCTGATTTTAGCTGACTTAATTAATTACTTATATTGATAGTCTATTTATCTTTCTCTCCATTGTTTTAAGAAGAGTGGTGTCACTCATTTTTTCTTCTTCTGACCTGAGACAGGATGACATGAGTGGGCATGGCATGAGGGACATGAGTTGCCTTTTAGAAGTCAGTTGAGGGACATGAGTTGCCTTTTAGAAGTCAGTTCGGTTTGAAGTCTGATTGGTGAAGAACAGGTTGTAAAGCCATCTGGGGATGGGTTCTTCTATGAGAGAAACAAAAACCATGAGTACTGAAAAAATGTTGCAGCAGCTGGAACATGTCACTGTATAGAAGTTCCATCACCAGTCTTTAATATCCCCACTTATCCGGACTGTCAACTTAACTTGTACTGTTACACTTGTCCCTCCCCATAAGATACAGTTTAATAATTTAATGTCATCTGATCTTGTAAAATCTTTTTACTAGTATGACCTCTGTGTCTCTTAGAGAAACCTTTAATTCTGTTACTCAGGGATGGATAATTGTACTAGCAAACACCAAGCCTACCTGTGTAGGTTAGGAATATCTGTAGGCCTTAAACTGAAAACTTATCCCTGTGGCAGGTCTTCTTGATAGTCTCTTTTTATAAGTATCAGGCATTCCTTTCTGAGAATTCTTCTTTGTAGCCACCAGTCTTACTTATTTTGGGAGGCAAACATAAAGTTCATACCTTAAAATTATATTATTATTATTATAATTTAAAATGCCCAGGAATGGATGTATTTTGTTCTTAACTGTCTTTGCTAAGTGTTTAAGATGAAGCAGTCAAACTGACTTTTGTTTCCATCTATTGTTAACAGTCAGCTGAGCTTTTATGGGAGTCAATTCTGGGGAAACTTGAGAGCAGATTCTCAGTTCTGCTAGTGCCATTTGCGCTAGGTGGGTCCAGATCTTGCTTGACCATTTGGCTTCCCTCTGAAGCATCATGGATGTCTCCTTTCTTTGATGACTCTCCTCTTCATAACAAATACCCTGATTGGCTTTCTGTTCTCCAGTGGTCTCATTAATCTCCCTGATCAGGAGGAGGTTATGTGGCTCAGAGTTTCAAAGCTCTTTAGAGAAGTTCCCTGTTCCCTGAATTCAGACTGACTCAGAGGGCAAAAGCCAAATATTGGTTTTCTTGGCGCTTTTCATTTAACTTTAATTTTAAATCCTAATCTTAAACATCCAGCAAATAAATTTTAACAGCCTTATATTAAGAGTACTGGGCTTTAATGTCTATAACTATATCATTATCTTTTTATTAATTGGGAACTGTATTTTTCTGTCTGTATTGTAAGTAATGACTTATTATCTTGAATAAACCCATGTTGTGTTCTCAAAGCAACACGTTTGTAAAACAGTAACAGAGAATCTTTAGATCACTTATAAAATAATTTCAAAATAAAATTAACAAAAGTAAAAATACTTAGCTTGTGTAATAACTACCCTGAATTTTTTGGCTGAGTTATACATTATATCCCCTGTTTGAGATCCTAGGAATATTGACCTTAAAAAAACCCAACTTTTTAACATAACTTTAAAGAAATATTATCTGACCTACTGGTTTTGTAGTCATTCTCACATGTAGTAACATGGGACACAGAGCCTTATCTCAGGTAAGGCAGGGCTCTTTATAAATCTTAAGTATTTTAGTTCTAAAGATAATCTTTATTTATAAATATCATTTGACAAAGTTTACATAAATTGTTTGAGGTCACATGAACATTAGCTAACACCATATGATATCACATTTAAAACATGAATTAAAGAAAGGCTGAAAGTTTTTAACCTTTACATCGATTAGGCTCTCATTAACTAAAAAATACATTTAAATTTTTCCCCAATGTAAAAAGTAACATAAAAGTTTACATATCTTATTGATAACAGGTAAATAAATCCCCAATATATTTTTTTACCATAAAACTTCAGAGCACCAGCTTGATATAATGCTCTTTTAAAGTTTCTACCTTACAGACTTGAATACATATAAGATATGAAAACGTTGATAGCATCACAATTACATTGATGTTTCTACATTAACCAAGTTTAGCTTTTAAAGCAATGGCAGTACAGTGCTCTAAAATAACAGTTCTTATTTAATCAGTTGTTTAATTTTTATGGTTGCTTGCTCTAGAGAAAATAAAACTTAATAAACACAACGTTATGGGTAAACTTATGTTTTAAGAAATTTCTGTCTCATTAACACATGACTGATTTTTATATTCTTATACAGACTTTAATAAAAACTTATTCAGACCTTAGTAAATCAATCAGATATCTAACAAAAGTACTCATGAATGAGTAATCCCAATCAAATTTACTTTATTTATTTATCAAAATATTAGAGAAATGTATTGACAGTGTAAACCATTTTTATGTTGAAGGAAAGGTCCTAGTACCAAGGCATATTAGACATTTTGTAGATATTAATATTTTATTAGATTTTTGAACACCTAGAAAAATTTGTAAGCTTAAATTTAAAGACATTGATTTTTATCTGTTTATCCAATTTAAATTCAAACATTTAAATCACGTGAATTAAAGATCTTTGGATCTCCTATTTAAATTTGTTTTAATGAGCGCTTTTTTATGAGCACTCCTTGTATATGTTAGTTTGTGTATCATATATATGATATACGGACATATGTATATATAGACATACAACACATAACAAAAGTGTGCACACATAATAATAGTAAAGGCCTTGTAGCTTTTCTCAGGTGAAATCTCCATTGCAATGTTTCAAAATGTCTACAGTTGGTCAAAGATAGAACTGATCTGAAAAACATTAACCTAGGTCTGTATGCTCAAAATCATGAGCTAAAAAAAAAAAGTATCTAAGGAAAAAAAAAAGAGTCCTAGAAAAAGTGACTGGCTAGTAATTAGTAAATACCATACAATTTACCTTTTTTTTTCCTCCTTAGGCCTCAAATCAGTCTCCTACTAAGATTGCAGGCTTCTTTCATTTACATTTCAACATAAGTCATGGCTGAGGTCTGGAAGGAGCAGGAAAAACTGCTATTCTGAGCAGACACCTCAGGCCTAAGGCATTTTAACCATAATTTTGAGGTTCGGATGTTGAAAATTATGATATAAATTTAAGATACAATTCACAAAATTTTATATCTTTACATCTTGTTTTGTCAACAGATACCATTCTATGATTTACTATCCTTGTCCAAATTAATGCACTGGTACACACAGTGATATTTTCCCAGGCTATCCAATTCAAAATTGGTGAAAAAAAGACTGTATGATTGGGAAGTTACTTGCCAACTTGGAAGTAGAGTTCTTCAGTTTTCCATCCTAAGTATTTAAGTTCTCTGGCATGAATTATCTGAAATCATAAACTAAACAATTACCTAAACCCGACTTTTAACTGCAAGATTGTGCAATGCTTCAAAAACCCATTCAGATACCAGATTGTTAAAATAAAACACCATCATTTAGACACACATTCAGCTAAGATCATTCCCAAGAAACAATTTATAATATCAACACATTATTGCACATGTCTTAAAGGGCCAGATACAAAGACACAAGACAGACAGAAAGGAGGTCCAGACTATGGCTGTCAGAGAGAACCCATTAAACCAGAGCAGATAAGAGAAAAATCTCCTACACCAGTGTGCACCATAGATATCCACAGGGGGGGGGGGAACCACATGTTTTAACAGAGGGGCAACCTGAAATGTAAAATAGAGTGTCTCCATGGTGACTTCACTGCATTTAGTGTCCCCTTTTTCTTTTTCTCTTTGTTAACAAGACAGAGGTGGCATAATTCTTACAGTGCGGAAAGGAAGGAGGTAATTCCCTGAATCAACAGGGCTTTGGCAGCTGCTGGGAGTCCCTCAGTCCTTCCTTTTACTTACAGGATTAGCTCCTCTTGTTCAGTTCCACACCAAGCATGCTTCATCTCCTAGTATTCCAGTAGACAGCTCTCACAAAGTTCCAAATTTGTAAATTAAAGTTTGATTCCTGAACTTGAAGCCAATTAATACCAATTTAATAATGAGGACTGAGTTTTGAGAAAAAGAAAAAGGGAGGTTTATTGCTTTGCGAACAAAGGAGAAACACAGGGGACTCTGCCAAATGTTGTGACTCTCTTGATCTGGAACGACAAGGGGTTTTAAAGGAGTTTCACTTGTTAACCTGGGAGATGCTCAGTTCTTAGGTCCCCAGCAAGCATTGCCCTCTGCAATGGGTGTGCTCCAGGCAGCCAGCTAGGAGCTTCTGTCATCCTGCTTAACAAAGGGTGGTAAAGTTCATCGCAGTTCCCTAAAACACAGTCCAAAGGGGCGTCAGGCTTACTCTCTTTATTACCCATTTTTACGTCCAAAATACTTAAGTTTTTACCACTGAAATCACACAACAAAACAAACAAAAACAAACAAACAATCAAAAAAATAGAAGACAAAACAAAACACAAAAAACAGAAAACCGGCGCCTAAACAGAAAAACAGTGGAACAGTGCAACATCTTGCTATAGCTCCAGGGTAGGAGCGCGTGCGTGCCTGTCGGCCCCTCTCTACAGTTCCAGAGGAATTCCCTACAGAACAGAACAGAGGACAGAAAGATTCTCGTTACTCTCCTGGAAAGGAGTATATGTGAGCCTCCCCAGGCCACATCTCTGTCATCAGAAAAGATCTCCCTTAACCGGATATCAGATGTTATAAAGGCGCCCCTTACCTATGGAGGACTCCTCCACCAGGTGCTTGCTAATAGTTTTAGTGCAGAGGTTCACTGCAGTGCTCCCCGGACTAAAGGCTCTCTTCCTAATATAGAGAAGATGGACCAAATCAGGCCTGTGTGGAGAGCTGTTTCTTGGTGCCTATGGTTGATATACCATTCTAATTTGTGAAAGTGCCACACAAAGTAGGGTAAGCCTCCTTCTCATGGTACGCTTGAAAGCAACTGTTTGGACAAAGTGGTTGCCAAGGCAGTGACCTCATTCAGTTCCTGAAGGATGCAACCTCACCTCACTTCCTTGGTAATGGAAATCTCTGAACTTGGGATGCAGGAAGCCAGGCACACAGTGTCAGTCCCAGTCCCAGTCCTAGTGGTCTCACTTGATTCAATTTAGCAAGGACAGAGTCAGTCTTTCTTGGTACCTACTGATGTGAGGATGGCCAAATGCCAGGAGTACTCTGAAGAGGGGCCTTTCCTAAAAAAGCAGGTACTGGCTCACAGCTGGCTCCTGACCACTTCACAGAGTTGGACATGGAGTCCAGATCTGAGACAGGATAGGCCATATCGGGGAAACATAGTATGGCCCAGCAGTCAGAGGACACTCCGGATAGTGAGAGACCTATTTGGGGGAAGGAGGTGCCTTTGTGGGTGTGGATGTGTGTTTGTGGTTTTGTCCCATGTTCTGAGAATAGGTAGGAAAGTCGGTTTGTTTGGTTTGGAGTGAACTGTTTCTAGTAAGTTGTTTAACAAGGCCAGTGTTTCTATGTCTGTGTATCTCACTGTGTCCATGGTTGTAGACATTAGAAAAAGAGAATGCATCAATGGATGTCTCCTGTCTAGTAGAAAGTTTCCCAGCATTCATCCTGCCCAATTTATGAATGCACTAGGGCTTGCCATATCGATGGGCAACACCTGCTATCTTCCTAAGTTCCTGTTTTCTTCCTGAAATCTAGCCACTCTCCAAAATAGGCTCATGCTTTTGAGTCCACGATATGTACCACCTCCAAGCACTGTGACATGGACATGTACTGGATAGCTGAAGGGAATGACAAGCATCTCAGAAAACTCAGATATCAATGTGACCAGGAAAGTCTCAGTGGAGAACCCCTGCAATGGGCCTTTTGATTGCCTATTTTTCTGTTGCCCTGAATGTCAGTAAGTTCTTTGCCTGAGGCCACGCCTTTGTAAATCCTGAAGAAAACAGTTTTCAAACGGAAATGAATGGGCATCACCTGTGGCTCTTTGCTTAATTGCTTTGTAAAGGGATGTGTCTGAATCAACCTCTTGGTCCTGTGTGAGCCTGTGGCTTAGATTCTCAGCACCTGATGGATCTAAAGAACGATCCCATGTGTGGATCCAAAATCAAAATGGCCAAAAATCAGTCACTGTGGATGAAGTCCCTCACATTCCTCTGTAAGGTTCCTTACCTACATCAAGTGAGAATAGGGATCCTTTGGGTCAAATGAGTTCTTCAAAGCCCTGCAGATGCTAGCCCATAGGTTCTTGGGTTTTCTTATGAATCCAATTCAAATTAAGAATCTAAACCCCACAGTCAGTAGGCCTCAAATTGGAAAACAGAGCTGTATTAATGGCAGACCTGTTTGATAACTCCTGGTTCACAGGGAGGGTGTCCAGGCCACCCTGACTATTGGCAAATGAGGGGAAAGGGAGCTTATTTGGAACACTGTCTTGTGCTGCGCCTCTCATGGAATCCTCTTGCCAGAAGTTATGGTGAGTGTCTATATGGAAGAAGATGAGTGGCATGTGGGAGTGTCTTGGTTTTAATTGTGGTCATTTGTGTGGCGGTTGGAAGAGATAATTGGGTCCACCTTGGCTTGAACTTTGGTGTGATTCCCCTTAGAGTCTGTGTTTTGGAATTGACCTCCGAGAATGTATAAGGTCCTATGCCATTGTATATCCATATTTCTGGGACATCACTACAGAATGTAATTCAACGCTAAGTATACCAATCAAGAGCCCAATGAACTTCTGGGCTTCAAATCTTACCTATATTTCTGTTTTCATACTTATATTGAAAGGTTAATAAAATAGGTACTTGTCACTTCTTGATTTTCTGTATGCTTAACAAAACACTGTTGAAATCTTGAAAACTGTTTGCTATTCTTGTTCCCAGAATGTGCTGTCCCCAACTGCCAAACTGCAGAATGTACTCGGTCAACCAGTTGCACGCAAACCGCCCACTCGCCCTTACCCATCAATAAACTTCCCTCCCTGCCCTCTCCAAGGAAAATATATAAGCACTTCTTAAGCTGTTCTCAGGGCTCTCTGCTCTATTTAAGAGAGCTCTGAGCCCTTGCATGCCGGACTGCCAATAAAGCCTTTGCTGTTGCATGAGACAGTCTCTTGGTGGTCTCTTCAACCGATGCTCGCCCGATCTTTACATATCGTGGCCCCAGTGAGATCCGGCAGCCGCAGATGAAAGACCCCCAACGATCTCCTCTGGGAGTAAATAAGGCCCCTCTTTCTGGTTTCAGGATTCAGGTTAGGGTTTCACAAAATGGCTATTGGTAGAGCGTGAGCTCTCTCCCACGGTGACTGACACACATGTCACAGAGCCACAGGCCATGTCCCTGGGGGATGAACTCATGAAATCGAGGAACAATAGTCTCCTTGATTCAGTGATATTTTGTTTCGGATTCGGTATTGCCAGCCCATCATGTTTTGCCGGCTACTCAGTCCTGGTCTCAGTATTGGACGTCCATTGCCTGTCTTTATTGTCTTGTCTTGTCTGTGTCATGTGTCATTGCTTTTATTGTCTGTGTATATTTCATTATGGGACAGAGCACTTCAATGCCTCTGTTCCTGACCCTTGATCACTAGACCAAAGTCTGCTTAAGGGCTCAGAATCTTTCTTTTTCAGTAAAATGCCGGATCTGCCAGATTCTGTGTCTCAGAATGACCCACCTTTGTAGTCAGATGGCCCCTAGAAGGATCTTTTTACTTCGCACTAATTTGAAAAGTTCAAGATATTGTCTTTTAGCAGGGGTCACGTAGACATCCAGATCAACAGCCATATATCTTAACTTGTCAGGACCTCTACAAATCTCCTCCTCCAAGGATGAAGCCTTTCCTTGTCCCTGCACCCACTCCTACTCCTTCCCCCACGATTCTATCTCTTTAACTCTCTGCTCCTCCTCTTGCACCCTCTGTTCTCCATGAGTCTCAAGACTCTACTGGACTCTCCTCCCCCTCCTTATCACCTGCCTTCATCCCCCAACTCCCAACACCCTCTAAGTGATTCCCCTGCTGCTGACTCAGCCTCTCCACCATTCAAAGAAGCTAGGATGGCCCAGCAACATCCAGATGACTGTCCCGTGGCACACAGAGCCCCTCCTTCCCTGGAGGAAGCTGGCCCGGCTAAAAGAACTCAGAGAACTCGCCAACGTTTTTACACCTGCCTACTTGGGATAACTGCCAACAACTCCTAGGGACTTTCTTTATGACAGAGGAATAAGAGAAAAACCTCCAAGAAACTAAAAAAAAAAATCCTCGGACCTGATTGGCGAAAACACAACTTCCCAACATAATCAAAGCCAGCTTACCCTTAAACCAAACCAACTGGAACCCCAACACCTTTGAAGATAAAGAGCATCTGTCCAATTATTGCCTGGCTCTAATAGCGGGTCTCCAAGGGGCTACTAGGTGACCAACTAATTTGGCCATGGTAAGAGAAATTATTCAAAGGCCTGATGAATCTCCCTCTTTGTTTCTAGAAAGAATTATGGAGGCATCTAAGAGATATACTCCTTTCGATCCTCAGGCAGCGGATCAAAATTAATCTGTAACGATGGCCTTAATTGGGCAAGCTGCCATGGATATTAAAAAAATTTAAAAGAGAGATTTAGTCAGAGAAGCCGAGAAAATATACTATAAGAGAGAAACAGGGAGAAAGAAAGGGAGCAAAGGAAGGATGAGAGAAGCAAAAGACAGACTAAGGGATTGACCAAGATCCTGGTCACAACAAGAAAGAGGCCAGAAATTAAGACGTAAGGTGACAGGAAGGGATACCTGGGGCCATGCCAGAGGCCACCCCTGGCCTCAGATCAATGTGCCTACTGTAAAAAAAAAGGATACTGGGCCAAAGAGTGCCCTATAAAGAGACAGCCACGCCAGCCAGCCATTCTGACTCTGGAGCATGACTAAAAAATTTGGGGCTCAGATCACTTCCCCTAGCTCAGGGTAACTTTTGAAGTGTAGCGGACCCCAGTAAACTTTGAAATGAAAACAGGAGCAGTATACTCAGCCCTTAAGGCCCCATTGGGCCCTCTATCAAATAAAAGGTCTGTAGTTCAAAGAACTAATGGCAGTAAATATCGGGCTTAGACTACTAAGAGGACCATGGACATTGGGAAAGGAAAACTCTATCACTCCTTCCTAGTAATCCAGGAATGCCTGGACCCATTGATGGGCAGAGATCTGCTCACCAAGCTCTTGGCCTAAATAACTTTTAACCCTGAAGGCCCCCAAATGAAATTTCTAAATTCTTCAGTAAAAACTCCTATAGTCACGGCTTTAACTATATTAGTAGAAGATGAACATCCACTCTTCACACCCCCCAAGACTGATCAAACAGGCAAGCTACAACAGAAATGGATAACAGATTACGCAGATGCCTGGGCAAAAACTTCTGGGTTAGGCCTGGCCGTGAAACAACCTCCAATAACAGTGGAGTTAAAAACCTCAGCCTCCCCAATCAATGTCAAATAATATCCTCTAAGCAAAAAAAGTTAAAGATGAGATAAGGCCCCATATTCAGAAATATCTGGACTTAGGGCTCCTAAGGCCCTGTCAATTGGCCTGGAACACTCCCCTGCTACTAGAAAAAAAAAGCCAGGAACCGGGGACTATTGTCCTGTTAAAGACCTAAGAGAGATCAACAACAGAGTGCAGGACATTCACCACACGGTACCTAATCCGTACAATCTGCTTAGCACTCTGAACCCTGAGCGGAAATGGTATACTGTTCTGGACTTAAAAGATGCTTTCTTTTGCTTGCCTCTGCATAAAGATAGTCAGTTGCTGTTTGTTTTTGGGTGGGTAGACCCAGAAACCTGAACGTCTGGTCAACTAACTTTGACTAGACTCCCACTGGGGTTCAAAAACTCCCCCACTCTCTTTGATGAAGCCCTCCACAGAGATCTCCGCAATTTCAGAACTATGCACCCCAAATCACCCAGCTTCAATACGTGAATGACCTGCTACTGGCAGCCAACACCAAGGAAAACTGTGAGTCTGGGACCCAAGCACTATTATATGAGCTTGCTCAACTTGGGTATAGAGTTTCGGCCAAAAAAGCCCAAATTTGCTAGCATGAAGTAATCTTCCTGGGCTGTTACCTTAGGGGCAGTAAACGATGGCTCACTGAGCCCAGAAAACAAACCATTGTGTAGATACCACCCCCATCTAACAGGAGACAACTCAGAGAGTTTCTTGGGACTGCTGGCTTTTGCAGGTTATGGATACCTGGGTTTGCGTCTTTAGCTGCTCCTTTATACCCGGTGTTAATGGGAGATGCCCAATTGCAATGGACCCCTGATCACCAGGAAGTTTTTGATAACATCTATGGACACTGACACTGAACGCCTCAACTTCACTGAGCTCAGGCTGCAATTAGAGCAAGCCCTACACTACGTTAAAAATGTACACCAACTCACTCACCTTGGTTCAATAAAACTGCAGGCATTCCTGTAGGATTAAGAACAGAGTTTTCCACTAACCAACTCACAGTTTCCTAGAGGAAAGCACCTACGAGGAACCAGAAAACGACAATTTTGGGAAGTGGACAATAGTGAAATTAAGCCAGCAACGTATGGACTTAAATATCTCCTAGTCTTTGTAGATACATTTTCAGGATGGACTGAAGCCTTACACACAAACACACACACACAAACAAAAACAACCAAACTGCACAAATGGTTTTCAAGAAGATCCTGAAAGATATTTCTCCAAGATACGGTCTGCCTAAGGCAATAGGGTCTGATAATGGACTGGTGTTCATGGCTCAGGTAAGTCAGGTGTTCACTGGGACCCTGTGGATTAATTTGAAGTTACATTATGCTTATATACCCCAGAGCTCAGGACAGGTAGAAAAGATAAATAGAACCATTAAAGAGACCTTAACGAAATTAAGCTTAGAGCCCGGCATAAAAGATTGGATTATGCTCCTGCCTTATGCACTGTTTCATGCGAGAAATACTCCCTCTCTTTCTTTGTGTAACCTCACCCCCTATGAAATTCTCTATGATGCCCATCATCCAGTAAAGAACCTAACCCCAACTCTAAGGCCTAACGATCACTTCCACACCCCCTTGCTTGACAGACTTAAAGTCATTGAAAGAACTCAGCGATACCTGTGGAAACAGCTGGCCACTGCCTACCAACCTTGGGAGGAGGGGACTCTAAGTCAATATCAAGTAAGAGACTTCGTCTACATAAGACAACATCAGGTGTCATCCCTGGAACCCCACTGGAAAGGAACATACCAGGTGCTACTTATAAAACCTAAAGCGGTAAAAGTAGACGGAATCACTGTTTGGATCCATGCCTCTCATCTCAAGCCTTCGCTGTGTCCAGACTCTTGTTGGAAACTGGAAAAGCCTGCTAACCATTTCAAATTGTGTATTCGCTATGTGGATAAGACTATAGACTCTCCCCTTGGCCACCAGTAGTTCTAACCCTCATCATTCCGTTCAGCAGCAATGGCTGATCACAAATCCTACTAGACAAGAAGTATGGTCTATCACGCATACAGCCCCCTTAGAGACCTGGTGGCCATCTATCCACCCAGATATTTGTCAGCTCGGTATAGGTCTTTCCTATTGAGATATCCCTGATGAAGAGGATCCCACTAAAATTCCATTAAATCTCTTCTGTACCATAGATAATGGAAACAAACATTATGGATGCAGGGACACGCGAGACAGATTCAGGTTGGCTAGCCTAGATTACTATGTTTGCCTAGCGGACTATCAAAGGCACAAACAGCCACGGCTGTGTCAGGGAGAAGCCGACTTCTTGTGTAAGTCAAGTGAATGTGAGCATACAGGGGCTGCATGGTGGAACCCAAACTCCTCATCAAATTCAGTACACAGCATTGGCCATATTACCAATTAGACAACCAAATACTATGGCCCCCAGAGGGTTCTCTAGATCCTCAAATTCTGCCTGACATTTTTAACTTTGGCAAGTTCTCAAAAGGGGGAAATTTCCCTATGTGGAATCCTTTTCCCTCCTTTGCTCACATCCTGTACTATGCTTCTCCAATAGTTCCTCACCCTCAGCCTTCTGCTCTAGACTCTCTGCTATCACTCCCATCTTAGCAACCTGATTTCTCCTCTCCAATTACTAAATCAATAACCCAAACCTCCGCTGGTTCTCAGAACATTGCCCCCTTGCTGAGGTAGCAGGTACCGAGGTACCCCTTCACCCACTCACTCCTCTCTTTTCCTGTCAGTGCCTGCACTAGGTCCCAGCAAGTCCTCTAGAAAGCTAACCCAAAGCTCAAACCAGCTGATAAGAGGCCTCAGACCCCTATACAAGATGTAATAAAAATGGCCTTTAAAGTTGCTTTGTCATCACTGAAAACAGGTTTCTAAGAATTTAAAGTCCCTCAAAGGCTTTTTGGAATATTTACTCCCATCTTCCCCTCTGCTCTACCTGTTCTACTGCTCAAGTTTTGTTTTAGGAAAATCCCAAACCCCTTTCCCATTTTTCTTTTACATCTCTCTTTCCTCATTCTTAGATCCACGGGGCTGCTCTCAGCCTCGACTACCCCGTCTTCCCCCTCTGTACTAGGTCCATAGAAATGTCTTAAATGACCTTCTCCAGAAGTCTTCACCAAGGCTTACTTTAGGTCTTTCAGCAAAAGAGTCCCTCTGAAAGAGTTCAATGTACATAAACTTGCACTTTTCGTGTTGCCCTGTTCTACTTGACCACTGGCTGGAAAAATCACCACCCCTAAGATAGACACCTCCTTACCAGTTTTTCACAAAATATGTGAACAAGGCCTCTGGCCTTGAGCTGGGGCTTCACCGAGATGGCTACATTTCTAAGATAAAAATGTTAGCAACTGGGCTCCATGGTGACAGCTGGCAGGGAGAAAAAAAAGAGACAAAAAAGCTCTCCCCTTCCAAGGTGTCCTTGAAAAGTTAACTTGCCCAGAACAGAGGAAAAAAAAACAGAAACAAAAACTAATTTTTGTGAATTTCTGCAGACTGTGAACTTCTGAGCCCCTTCCCTTACATGTTGGGTACAAACTCTAAAACTACCAAAACTTGGGTTTCAGGGGATTAATTGATTACAAAAGAAGCAATGCCCTCTAAATCCGGATGCAACCAAATAAGAATGTTTTCCTCACTTTGGTGCTATCTTAGGTGCATTTTCTTGTCCATCCATAAAACAGTATAATTCTATACACTTTAACATTATTTATGTTTTCATAAAATGGTCAATAGATGTGATTAATTATGTAATGATGTAGATGTTTTTCAGAGTGCTCTATCATGACGCAGGTTCGTTTAAAGTTCAAATAGGGGGGCATACAACCCGGTTCCACCGGGAACCTGTATCCCTCACTTTAGCAATCCTATTAGGAATAATAATTGCTGAAGGCGTGGGCACAGGAAGAACTGCCCTAGTCCATGAGACACAACAAAGACACAATTAGAAGCAGAAATAGACCAAAGCTTAAAGACATTAAAAACCGACATCACAGCTTTACAGGAATTTTAACCTCTCTCTCTCTGAAGTTGTTTTATAGAGCAGGCGAGTGTTGGACCTCCTCTTCATGAGAGAAAGGTGCCTTTTTGCTTGCATTGAGGGAAGAATGTTGTTTTTATGCTGACAATACTGGAGTTGTAAAAGAATCAATGAGTAAATTAAGAAAACGACTTGAAGAGCGTCAAAGAGAGACAGAGGCCCCAGAAGGAAGGTTTGAGTCTTTGTTCACATAGTCAACCTGGTTAACTACGCTTTTATCTGCCAGGGCCGTTCCATTAATAATCCTCATATTATTGCTAACGGTAGGACCCTGTTTGCTCAACCGTGTAGTTTCCTTTCTAAACCAAATCGAACATGTTATTAAACCTAACCATACACTGTTCTCTCAATCTAATTTTACAGAAAAGTGGGGACAGAGTTGGTCTTAAAATACAGGAATATAGAGGATCTTCCACCTGCTGAGAAACTCAAGGGTCCATGCAGAAATGATCCCTGGAGAAGATGTAGGCAACTATGAAGGACCTGAGAGAGCAGAAGTCTTCCATGGCAAACAACCTGCTCAGGATGAAGGGATGTGTCTGAATCAGCCACTCTCTTCTTAATGTATAGAAGATGGACCAAAGCAGGCATGTGTTGAGCTGCTCCTGCATGCCTATGGTTGACATACCACTCTAACTGGAAAAGTGTCACAGGAAGTAGGGGCAGCCTCCTTCTCATGGGAACCTTGGAAGCAACTGTTAGGACAAAGTTGTTGCCAAGGCCGTGACCTCATTCAGTTGCTAAAGGAAGTGACCTCACCTAACTTCCTTGGTGATGGAACTCTCTGAACTTGGAATCCAGGAATCCAGGCACCAAGAGCCAGTCCCAGTCCCAGTCCCAGTGGTCAAACTTATTTTGATTTACCAAGGACAGACTCAGTCTTTCTTGGAACCTACTGATGTGAGGATGGCCAAATGCAAGTAAAGCTATGAATAGAGGCCTTTCCTGAGAAAGCAGGCAGTGGCTCACCGCTGGCTCCTGACAACTTCACAGAGTTGGCCAAGGAGACCAGATTTGAGACAGAACAGGCCATTTCCAGAGAACATAGTATGGCCCACCAGTCAGAGGACACTCCGGATAGTCACAGACCTACATGGGGGAAGGAGGTGCCTTTGTGGTGTGGGTGTGGGTTTGTGGTTTTGTCTCATGTTCTGAGAATAGGTATGAAAGGCGGTTTGTTTTGTTTGGAGTGAACTGTTTCTAGTAAGTCGTTTGACAAGGTGAGTGTTTCTATGTCTATGTATCCCACTATGTCCGTGGTTGTAGACATTAGAAAAGAGAATGCATCAATGAATATGTCCTATCTAGTAGAAAGCTTCCCAGCATTCATCCTGCCCTATTTATGAATGGACTGCAGCTTGCCTTATTGATGTGAAACACCTGCTATCTACCTAAGTTCCTGTTTTCTTCCTGAATTCTCGCCACTCTCCAGAATAGGCTCATGGTTTTGTGTTTAAGATATGTACAACCCTGAAGCTCTGTGACATGACCATGTACTGAATAGCTGAAGGGAATGGCGAGCATCTAAGAAAACTCAGATATCAGTTTGACCAAGAAAGTCTCAGTGAAGAAACCCTGCTTGGGGCCTTTTGTTTACCAATTCTTCTGTTGCCCTGAATGTCAGGAAGGTCTTTTCCTTAGTCCACCACTTTGTGAAGCCTGAAGAAAACAGTTTTCAAATGGAAATGAATGGGCATTACCTGTGGCTCTTTGCTTAATTGCTTTGGAATGGATGTGTCTGAATCAGCCTATTTGCCTTGTGTGAGGGTGTGGCTTAGATTCTCAGCTCCTGATGGATCTAAAGAAAGATCTCATATGTACATCCAAAACCAAAATGGCCAAAAGAGCAGTCCTTGTGGATGAAGTCTCTCTCCTCTTCTGTAACTTTCCTGACCTCCATCAATCCAGAATAGGGATCCTTTGGGTCAAATGAGTTCTTCAAAGCCCTGCAGAGGCTAGCCCATAGTTTCTTGTGTTTTCTCAAGACTCCAATTCACATAAGGAATCCAAACTCCACAGTCAGTTGGCCTCAAATTGAAAAAGCAAAGCAGTATTAATGGGAGGCCTATTTGATCTCTCCTGGTTCACAAGAAGGGTGTCCAGGCCACCCTGACTTTAGGCAAATTAGGTGCAAGAGAGCTTATTTTGGACACGGTCTTGGGCTGTGCCCCTCATGGAAAACTTTTGCCAGAGGTCATTATGAGTGTCTATATGGAAAAAGATGAGCACCACATTGGAGTGTTTTGTTTTAAATTGTGGTCATTTGGGTGGCGGTTGGAAGAGATGACTTGGTCCACATGTTCTTGAACTCTGGTGTGATTCCCTTAGAAACTGAGTTCTCAAACTGACCTCAGAGAAGTATTGCCATGAATAGTGATGAGATTTTATGAAGCCAGGCATGAGTGTCGCCCTTGGAAACTAAGTTCTAAGCCCAGGATGGCTTTCCACAGAGCACTAGGCCTCTCAGCCAGGATACCACATGATTTTATTCTGAAAGATTTGGCACTCATAGTTGAGAGTCAAAACTCATATGGACCTCACATTGTAGACCTCAATGGGCATAATATCATGTGATCTTTTGGCCACACTTTGGGAAGCCTTACCTGTGAGTGTTCTCCAGAACTTTCATTGAAATGAGCTTCCTAACCATTTAATGGTTCCTGAAAGAATTGAAACTCACAGTGCCTCCAACTTCATCCTTGAAAAATGGCTAGAAAAATACCATAAAATTTTTGAAATTCCCATCACCAGGTGGCACTGGAGAACCTTTGGATGTCCTGTTACTGATCATGAATATACCAGACAATGCCTTGATTGACTGGGTTTCATGTAAATGGTGTAGAACAGAGATGCCAGTAAGTTGGACTCTGTTGAGTAGTTGTACTAGAGCAGTGGTGGGCAGGTATGTGATAAAACATCTGTGGTGGGGCCATGTGGATCTTCCATTGGCTTCAAAATGGCTTGTGACTGACATGGTGCAGCCAACAGAACCTTCCATGTAAAGGCAACTTGTTATATGGAGAGTTTTCAGGACATTGTTCAGAATCAGGTTGCTATGGTCAAGGGGGCAAGCTATGTGGGATAGAATCCTGGTTCTTGTATCCTCCTACAGAACCTGACCCACCACACATGACAGAACTCCCTCTTGCACTGAGACCCAATTGAACTCCTTGTATTTCGTGAAGCAAATACCAAACTCCCAGTGCAGCAGGAAGAAACAAAACGAAAATGGAGGATGACCATATGGCTTCAAAGTGCACATGGAAAGACATTTAGCCCCCAGTGGCCACAGTTTACCTAAAAAGAGAATTTAGCACTGCTGCCTCATGTTCATTGGGAAATAAGAAAGCATGTCCTCCAGGTCTCATAGATGCAGACAAAGCTTTTATGGTCTCACTAGAAAGGAAGCTAAAGCTCCTGACAACAACATATTTTTCAAGTGCCCAACCTCACAGGCAGTTTCTCAAGAAGTGTCTATGCCAGCAGACCTCCATGTTTGTGGAGGGTTTACCCTGTCCCTTACCTTTGGAAACTCCTCTGCCACTTCCAAGGTGTGGGCTCCTGAGCATATTCCATTCCAGATATTTGTTCACAGATTTTCTAAATCTTCTCCTCTAATTGTGTCTTACTTGGGGCGAAGGTATTGTCAAGGCATTGTTCTGGATGAGAGTGGGAAGATTTTTGTGTAGCACATATTTACATACACATTGGATTCATTTTTCAATTTTCCATTTGAAATACTGAATCCTTGACACTAACCTATACCCTACTAGATTCTGACAACTAATTCTAATATAATGGAGAAAAATAACCCAAACAGAATAGAAATACTAGCACTTCAGAGGAGCCATGGTGTATAGTTGGTCTTCCCTTTTGCATGATATAGGGTAGGAGTTATAAATCTTGTCAATTTTTTGTTGAAAGAGTTCTGCATGTGTTTTTAAAGTTAACACATATGTGAATTCCTGTCTCCCTTTTTCTGTAGCCAATTCAGCACATGTATTTTTATATGAACATATAGAATCCTACCTGGTATCACACCTATATTCTTGAGAGGTGGCTAACTTGGCAGAGACAAAGTGTGAGAAGAAATCACTCCTCCTAAACGCTTTTGGAACTGATAATTCAAATTATGAGTGAGCTTCTTAGTTGAAAAATATTATACATAAATCCATGTTCAGTAAAATTAATATTTTTGGATCTGTGGATGATATATATTTCATGATGAATTTTAATTGGCATATATATTGCTACTTTTTAATGTCTCTGTGTGTGTTTTGTATATATATATATATATATATATATATATATATATATATATATATACTCTCTAGATTTTTCAAAATATGAAATATATGTGTCTTATTATACACTCCCTAAATTCATTCTTGTTCATGTATGTGGTTTTATATTCAAATTTTCATAAGATTATTTTCAGAAATATTCATTCACCTGAAATACATATTTGTTTTATAGTATTGAAAACTCACTTCAGTAAATGGTGCAAAAAAATCCTTATATTTTTACAGTAACTGACCCACTTTAACATCAATGCAAGTAGATTCCTATGGGACATGATGTGTATTTTGACGTTCATATTTATACAACACTGGTACATTACTATTTCTTCAGTTTTTGTACATCACAGAATATACATTTCATCCACAACTTCATAAATTTAAAGAAATTTGTAACACATTCTATCACTTCCTGCTTCAGAACATATGTATTCCTCTTTGTTTTTGACTGGTCATTTCATGAGACTTCTTTCCAAACATATTATTTTCGATTTCCATAATCAATTTTGAAGCAAAATTCACACACTCTTTATGATGAACCACACCCGTAATATTTCCATTGGATGTATAAATGGTTGGAATGAATGTATGTATATCAACATATGATTCCCTGTGTATATTCAGATATCAATTTATTCCAATTTCTAAAGTTCGAACCAGTTATATTATTTATTCGCACTATGGTCTATTCATGCATTATCTCTATATTCATACACACATGGTACACCTATATGTACCCCCAATACTAATTTATACCTCTTCAAAATATTGCTCCAAGAAATGGTGGTAGAAATACTCATGTAACCTGATCTACATATACATTTTATCACAGTAATATTCTGGCCACAAAATGCAAAGTCACACTTACGATTGTACAAAAGCCTAAATGGAATGTGAGTATGGATTATGAAAATCACCCATGTCCAGGTTGCCTAATGCTCTCAAATGTCAATCCTATTGGTGACTACATATTTGTTTCTTCCTAAGATTATATATTCAATCTCAAGCCTGTTGAAAATATCTATTGCTATCACTCATTTTATACTTTGCCTGATTTCCTTATGACTCTATTGATATCTGCTTTCCTACATATTTTCCCCAGTTCATCATTGTGACTGACTCTTCACATGTGCTGACATTTACATTTTTTTGTGTACCTGAAACCCTATTGCTAAAGAACTTTTTGTCCAAATCCTATACTCACACGTTTTTCTAATCTTACCAACTATCTTCGTAATCTTACCAACTCTCCCTTTTTGAATGTATGTTCTCCTCAACATTCAATCATCTAAGGTACAAGATCCTATGCCATTGTGTATAGATTTATCTGAGACATCTGGGCAGAACATAATTCAAAGCTAACTATTCCAATCAAGGACCCAATGACCTTCTGGGCTTTAAATCTTACTGAGATTTCTGTTTTCATACATATATTTCACCTCTATAATCTTATAAATATCGCAGGTTCCCAATACCATTATTCATCCAGCAGAATGATCCTAACCCAAATCAAAAATGTTATTAACCCTAACCATACACGATTCCCTCAATCTACCTTTATAGAAGAGCAGGGACAGAGTTGGTCTTACAATACAGGAATGTAGGAGATCTTCAACCTGCAGAGAACCTCAAAGGTCCATGCAGAAATGATCCCTGGAGAAGATATAGGCAGCTATGAAAGACCTGAGAGAGCAAAAGTCATCTTCCATGACAAACAACCAGGTAAGGATGAAGGGATGTGTCTGAAGCAGTCTCTCTTTTCTTAATCTAGAGAAGATGGACCAAACCAGGCCTGTGTGGAGAGCTGTTCCCGGGTGCCTATGGTTGATATTCCATTTTAACTTGTAAAAGTGTCATAGGAAGTAGGGGCACGCTCCATTTCATGGACCCTTGGATGCAACTGTTAGGACAAAGTGGTTGCCAAGGCAGTGACCTCATTCAGTTCTAGAGGAAGTGACCTATGTCACTTTCTTGTTGATGTACCACTCTGAACTTGGGATCCAGGGAGACAGGCACCCTGAGGCAGGCCCAGTCCCAGTCCCAGTGGTCTCACATGTTTGGATTAACCAAGGACAGAGTCAGTCTTTCTTGGCAAATACTGAATTGAAGATGGACAAATGCCAGGAAAGCTCTGAAGAGGGGCTTTTTTTTTTTGATAAAGCAGGCAGTGGCTCACCACTGGCTCCTGACAACATCACAGTGTTGGCCAAGGAGACCAGATCTGACATACAACAGCCCATTTCAGGGGAACATAGTATGGCCCACCAGTCAGAGGATGCTCTGGATAGTCACAGACCTACTTGGGGAAAGAAGGTGCCTTTGTGGGTGTGTTTGTGTGTTAGTGATTTTGTCTCATGTTTTAAGAATATGTAGGAAAGTCGGGTTGTTTAATTTGGAGTGGCCTGTTTCTAGTAAGTCCTTTGAGAAGGTGAGTGTTTCTGTGTATCCCACTGTGTCCGTGGTTGTAGACAATAGAAAAGAGAATGCATCAAAGGATGTGTCCTGTCTAGTAGAAATCTTTGCAGCATTCATCTTGTCCAATTTATGAATGGACTGCAGCTTACCTTATAGATGGGCAACACCTACTACCTTTCTAAATTCCTGATTTCTTCCTGAATTCTGGCCACTCTCCCATAGGCTCATGGTTTTGTGTTCAAGATATGTATCTCCTCCACAATCTGGGACATGGCCATGTACTGGATAGCTGAAGGGAATGGTGAGTATCTCAGAAAACTCAGATATCAGTGTGACCAGGAAAGTCTCGGTGGAGAAACTCTGCTTTGGGAATTTGCTTTCCTATTGTTCTGTTGCCCTGAATGTAAGGAAGGTCTTTGCCTAAGGCCACACCTTTCGAAAGCCTGAAAAAATCAGTTTTCAAATGGAAATAAATGGGCATCACCTGAGGATCTTTGCTTAATTGCTTTGCAAAGGGATATGTCTGAATCCGCCTCTTAGTGCAGTGTGAGTCCATGGCTCAGATTCTCAGCACCTGATGGATCTAAAGAAAGATCCCATGTGTGCATCAAATTCCAAAATGGCCAAAAGAGCAATCATTGTTGATGAAGTCTCTTGCTTTCCTCTGTAAGGTTCCTGATCTCCATCAAGTCAGAAGAGGGATCCTTTGGGTCAACTGAGTCCTTCAAGCCCTGCAGAGGCTAGCCCATAGGTGCTTGGGTTTTCTCATGACTCCAAATCACATAAAGAAACTATACCTGACAGTCAGTATGCCTCAAATTGGAGAAGCGGAACAGTATTAATGGCAGGCATCTTTGATCAGCCCTGGTTCACAGGAACGGTGTCCAGAAACACTGACTTTAGACAAATGAAGGGCAAGGGAGCTTATTTTGACATTGTCTTGTGCTGTGTGCCTCATGGAAACTTCCAGCCAAGGTTATGATTAGTGTCTATATGAAAGAAGATGAGGGGCATGTGTGAGTGTTTTGGTTTTAATTCTGGTCATTTGTGTGGCGGTTGGAAGAGATGACTGGGTCACCAGGGATTGAACTCTGGTGTGTTTCCCCTTAGAGACTGAGTTCTGAAACTGACCTCAGAGAAGTATTGCCATGAATTGTGTTGGGATTTTAGGAGGCCACGCATGAGAGTCGCCCTTGGAACCTGAGATCTAGGACCAGGGTGGCTTTCCACAAAGAACTGGGAATCTCAGCCTGGATATCACATGATTTTATTCTGAAAGACTTTGCAGCCATAGTAGAGAGTCAAAACACATAGGACCTCACATTGTAGACCTCAATGGTCCTGGCTTCAAGTGACCTTTTGTCCACTTTTTGGAAAGCCTTGCCTGTGAGAGTTCTCCAGAATTTTCTTTGAATTGATCTTTCTCAACATTTAATGGTTTCTGAATAACTGAAATTCACAGTGCATCCAATGTCATCCTTGAAAAATGGCTAGATAAATACCATGAAATTTTTGAAATTCCCATGACCCGGTGGCACTCAAGAAACATTGGATCTCCTATTGCTTATCATGAGTGTACCAGAGAGTGCCTTGATTGACAGGGTTTTCTGAAAATTGTTTAGAACAGACATGCCAGTAATTTGTAGCCTGCTGAGTAGTGGGCGTAGAGCAGTGGTGGGCAGGTGTGTGATAAAGTATCATGGTGGGTCCATGTGGATCTGCCATTTACTTCCAAATGGCTTGTGACTGGCATAGTGCAGACTTCAGACCCTTATATGTAATGGCATCTTGTTATATGGCGAGGTTTCAGGGCAATGTTCAGAATCAGGTTGCTATGAACAAGGGGGCAATCTTTGAGAGATAGAAACCTGGTTTGTGCATTTTCTTGCAGACCATAACCCACCGCACGTGACAGAACTCTGTCCAGCACTGTTTCCCAGTTGAACTCCTTGTATTTCGTGAAGCATGTACCAAACTCCAAGTGCAGCAGCAAGAAACACCACGAAAAGTGGAGGATGACCAAATGGTTTCACAGTCCACACGGGGAGAAAATAAACCCCCAGGGGCCACAGTTTATCTACAAAGAGAGAATTCAGCACTGCTGCCTCGTGTTCATTGGAAAATAAGAAACTTTGTCCTCCAGGTCACATAGATGCAGACCCAGCTTTGAGGGTATCACTACAAAGGAAGCTTAACTCCTGACAAAAACCTATATATCAGTGCCCAACCTCTGTGGCAGTTTCTCAAATAGATTTAGGCATGCAGAACTCCATGCTTGTGGAGTGTGTACCATGTCCTTACTTTTGAAAACTCCTATACCACCTCCAAGTTTGTGCACTCCTGAGCATTTTCCATTACAGAAATGTAATCACAGATTTTGCAACTTTTCTTCTCTAATTGTGTCTTACTTGGGGCGAAGATAATTTCAAGGCATTGTTCTGGATGAGAGTCGGAAGATTTGTTTTAGCACATATTTGCATACACATTGGATTAATTTTCCTATTTTTCCATTCGCAATTCTGAATCCCTGACACTAACCCATATTCTAATAGACTCCGACTACTAATCCTAATATGATGGAGAAAAATAACCCAAACAGTACGTAAATACATGCAGTTCAGGGTTGGACTTGCCTTTTGCATGATAAAGGGTAGGTATTATGAATCTAGTCAATTTTTAATTGAAATAGTTCTCCATGTGTTTTTAAAGTTAACAAATATGTGAATTACTGTCTCTCATTTTCTGGAGTCTATTCAGCACATGTATTTTTATATGCACAAATAGAATCCTACATGGTATCAAACGTACATTCTTTTGAGTTACATGACTTGGCAGATACAAATTGTGAGAAGTGATCACTCATCCTAAACGCTGTTAGAACTGAAAATTCAACCTATGGGTGAGCTTCCCAGTGGAACAACATTATACATAAACCCATGTTCAGTAAAATGAATGTTTTTGCATCTTTATGATATATATTTCATGATGAATTTCGATTGGCATATATATTGCTACTTTTTAATTTCTGTGTTTGTGTGTGTGTGTGTGTCTATATATATATATATATATACTGTCCAGATTTTTAAAAATATGAAAAATATGTGTCTTATATACACTCGCTAAATTCATTCATGTTCATGGATGTGGATTAATAATCAACTTTTCACAAGATTATTCGTAGAATTACTCATACACATGAAATACATAGTTGTTTCCTAGTACTGAGAACTAACTTCAGTGAAAGGTGCATACAAATTCTAATATGTCTGCATTAACTGACCCAGTTTAACATCAATGCATGTTGGTTCCTATGGGACATGATGTGTATTTTGACGTTAATTTTTATTCCACACTGGTACATTACTATTTCTTCAGTTTATGCACATCATAGGATATATATTTCATTCACTAGTTAGCAAATTTGTAGGCATTTGTTTCACTTTTAGTCACTTCCTGCTCCAGAACACATGTATTTCTCTATGTTTCTTGACTGGTCTATTCATGAGACTTTTTTTTCCAAATATATTGTTTTCCAAATATATTGTTTTCGATTTCCATAATCAATTTTGAAGAAAAACTCACACACCCTTCATGATTAACCATAACCATAAGATAATCATTAGATATATAACTGGTTGGAATTAATGATTGTATATCAATATAACATTTCTTATATATTTTCAGATATCCATTCAATCCATTATTTATAGTGGATCCAGTTATATTATTTATTCACAGTATGGTCTATTCATGCATTATGTCTATATTAATAGAAACAGGGTACACCTATTTCTACCCCCATACTAATTTATAAATCTTCAAAATATTGCTCTCAGAAATGGTGGAAGAAATACTCATGTCACCTGATCTACATACACATTTTATCACAGAAATATTCCGGACACAAAAAGCAAAGATCACACTTACAATTGTACCAAAGCCTAAATGGAAAGATAGCATGCATTACTAAAAACATCCATGTGCAGGTTGCCTAATGTTCTCAAATATCAATCCTATTGGTGACTACATATTTGTTACATATTTGTTATGTAATCTTCCTAAGATTATATATTCAACTTCAAACCTGTTGAAAATGTCTAACCCTATCACACACTTTATACTTTTCTTGATTTGCTAATATCTCTATTGATATCTGCTTTCCTACATGTTTTCCCCAGTTCATCATTGTGACTGACTCTTCACATGTGCTGACATTTACATACACTCTCTACCCGAAACCCTATTGCTGAAGAACTTTTGGTCCAAATCCTATACTCACTCTTCTTTCTAAACCTACCAACTTCCTTCCTAATCCTACCGAATATCGGTTTTTGACTGGATGTTCTCTTCAGCATTCAATCATCCAAGGTACAAGGTCCGATGTATATTGATTTATCTGAGACATCTGTGCAGCACATTACTCAAAGTTAGGTATCCCACTCAAGTCCCCAATGCCCTTCTGGGCTTCAAATCTTACCTAGATTTCTGCTTTCATACTTATATTTCACATGTATACTCTTGTAAATATCGAACATGTTATTAACCCTAACCATACACTGTTCCCTCAATATAACTAACTTAAGAGCAGCAACAGAGTGGGTCTTACAATATAGGAATGTAGAAGATCTTCCACCTGCTGAGAACCTCAAAGATCCATGAAGAAATGATCCTTGGAGAATATGTAGGCAGCTATGTAGGACCTGAGAGAGCAATAGTCATCTTCCATGGCAAACAACCTGGTCAGGATGAATTGATGTGTCTGAGTCAGCCTCTCTCTTCTTAATGTAGAGAAGATGGACCAAACCAGGCCTCTGTGGAGAGCTGTTCCAGGGTGCCTATGGTTGATATATCATTCTAACTTCTGAATGTGTCACAGGATGTTGGGGCAGCCTCTATCTCATGGGAACCTTGGAAGCAACTGTTAGGACAAAGTGGTTACCAAGGCAGTGACCATATTCAGTTCCTGAAAGAAGTGACCTCACTTCACTTCCTTGGTGATGGAATTCTCTGAACTTGGGATCCAGGAAGCCAGGCACCAAGAGCCAGTCCCACTCCAGACCCAGTGGGCTAACTTGTTTGCTTTTCCCAAAGACATAGTCAGTCTTTCTTGGTACCTGCTGATATGAGGATGGCCAAATGCCAGAAGAGCTCTGAAGAGGGGCCTTTCCTGAGAAAGCAGGTAGTGGCTCACCGCTGGCTCCTTACAACTTCACAGAGTTGGACAAGGAGACCAGATGTTAAACAGGACAGGCCATTTTGTGGGAACATAATATGGCCCACCAGTCAGAAGACACTCCAGATAGTCACAGACCTATTTAGGGGAAGAAAGTGCCTTTGCCGTTGTAGGTGTGAGTTTGTGGTTTTTTCTCATGTTCTGAGAATAGGTAGGAAAGGTGGTTTGTTTGGTTTGGAGTGGACTGTTTCTAGTAAGTCGTTTGACATTGTGAGTTTTCTATGTCTGTGTATCCCACTGTATCCATGGTTGTAGACATTAGAAAACAGAATGCATCAATGGATGTGTTGTCTCTAGTTGAAAGCTTCCGCGATTCATAGTGCGCGAATGATGAATGGACTGCAGCTTGCCTTATGGATGGGCAACATCTATTATCTTCTAAAGTTCCACTTTTCTTCGTGAATTCTGTCCACTCTCCAGAATAGACTCATGGTTTTGTTTCCCAGATATGTAACACCACAAGGCTCTGTGACATGGCCATGTTCTGGATAGCTGAAGGGAATGAGAGCATCTCAGAAAACTCAGATATCAGTGTGAACAGTAAAGTCTCAGTGGAGAAACCCTTCTTTGGGCCATTTGCTTAATTCTATTTCTATTACCCTGAATGTCAGAAAGGTCTTTGCCTCAGGCCACCCCTTTGTGTAGCCTGAAGAACACTGTTTTCATATGGAAATGAATGGACACCACCTGTGGCTCTTTGCTTAATTGCTTTGGAATGGGATGTGTCTGAATCAGCCTCTTGTCCTTGTATGAGGTTGTGGCTTAGATTCTCAGCACCTGATGGATTTAAAGAAAGATCCCATGTGCTTTCAAAACTAAAATGTCCAAAAGAGCAGTCATTGTGGATGAATATTTTTGCCTTCTTGTTTTAGGTTCCTGAACTCCATCAAGTGAGAATAGGGATCATTTGGGTCAAATGAGTTCTTGAAATCCGTGCAGAGGCTACCCCATATGTGCTTGGGTTTTCTCATGACTCCAAATCACATAAAGAATTATACCCTACAGCCAGTAGGCTGAAATTGGAGAAGTGGAACACTTTAACAGCAGGAATATTTGTCACTCCTGGTTCACAGGAAGAGTGTCCAGGCCACCATGATTTTAGGCAAATAAGGGGCAAGTGAGCTTATTTTGGACACTACCTTGGGCTCATAGAAACCTCCAGCTAGAGGTTATGAGGAGTGTCTACATGGAAGAAGATGATGGGCCTGTGGGAGTGTTTTGATTTTAATTGTGGTAATTTTTGTGGCCGTTGGAAGGGATGACTGGATCCACCTGGGCTTGAACTCTGGTGTGATTCCCCTTAGAGACTGCATTCTGGAATTGACCTCAGAGAAGTATTGCCATGAATTGTGTTGGGATTTTAGGAGGACACACATAAGACTCACTCTTGGAAACTGAGATCTATGCCCAGGGTGGCTTTCCACAGAGGCCTTGGAATCTCAACCAGGATATCACATGATTTTATTATGAAAGACATGGCAGCCATAGATGAGAGTCAAAACACACATGGACCTTACATTGTAGACGTCAATTGGCCTGGCTTTATGTGACCATTTGGTAATTCTTTGAGAAGCCTTGACTGTGAGAGTTCTCTAGAGCTTTCATTGAAATGAACTTTCTCAACACTTAATGGTTCCTGAATGAATTGAGACGCACAGTGCCTCTAACTTCATTTTTGAAAAATTGCTAAATAAATACCATGAAATTTTTGAAATTCCCATGACCAGGTGGAACTGCAGAAAATTTGATGTCCTGTTGCTTATCATGTGTATACCAGACAGTGCCTTGTTTGACTGGGTTTCATGAAAATGATGTAGAACACGAGATGCCAGTAATTTGGAGCCTTCTGAGTAGTGCGCCTAGAACAGTGGTGGGAAGGAGTGTGATAAAACATCATGGAGGGGCTATGTGGATCTGCCATTGGCTTCCAAATGGCTTGTGACTGATATAGTGCAGACATGAGACCCTTATATGTAAAGGCATCCTGTTATATCGAGAGTTTTAAGGGCAATGTTCAGAATAAGGTTGCTATGGTTATTGGGGCAAGCTCTGTGCGATAGAATCCTGGTTGGTGCATTCTCCTGCAGACCCTGACCCACCACAAGTGACAGAACTCCCTCCAGCACTGTATCCCAGATGAACTTCTTATATTTTGTGAAGCAAATACCAAATTCCCAGTGCAGCAGCAAAAAACACCATGAAAAGTGGAGGATGACCAAATGTCTTCACAGTCCCCACTGGGAGACACTTAGCCTCCAGTGGCCACAGTTTACCTACAAAGAGAGAATTGAGCACTGCTGCCTCATGTTCATTGGAATATAAGAAACCATCTCTTCCCGGTTTCTAGATGCAGACCCAGCTTTGATGGTCTCACTACAAAGGAAGCTAAAGCTCATGACAGCAACATATATTTCAGGATCCCAACCTCAGAGGCCATTTCCCAAGAATTCTTAGGCCAGCAGAGCTCCTTGTTTGTGAAGTGTTTACCCTTTCCTTTACTTTTGGAAACTCCTCTACCACCTCAAAGGTTGTGAACTCCCGAGCATATTCCATTCCATATATGTATTCCTAGATTTTTACACTTTTCTACTCTAATTGTGTCTTACTTGGGGCAAAGTTATTGTCAAGGCATTGCTCTGGATGTGAGTGGGAAGATTTTTGTGTAGCACATATTTACATACACATTGGATTCATTTTCCAATTTTCCATTTGAAATACTTAACCCCTGACACTAACCCGTACCCTACTAGTCTCTGACTAATAATCCTAAAATGATGGTGAAAAATAACCCAAAAAGAATAGAAATACAAGCAGTTCAGAGGAGGCATGGTGTATAGTTGGAATTGCCTTTTGCATTATATAATGTAGGAGTTTTAAATCTAGTCAATTTTTTTGTTGAAATAGTTCTACATGTGTTTTTAAAATTAACAAATATGTGAATCCCTGTCTCCCTTTCTCTGTAGCCTCTTCAGCACATGTATTTTTATATGCACATATAGAATCCTACCTGATATCACTTGTACACACATGTGAGGTGGCTGAATTGGCAGATGCAAATTGTGAGAAGAGATCACTCCTCCTAAACGCTGTTGGAACTGAAAATTCAACCTACGGGTGAGCTTCCAAGTTGAATAACATTATACATAAATCCATGTTCAGTAAAATGAATATTTTTCGATCTTTGGATTATATATATTTCATGATGAATTTCGATTGGCATATATATTGCTACTTTTTTTTCTTTTATTGGTTGCACAAAACATTACAAAGCTCTTGACATATCATATTTCATACATTAAATTCAAGTGGGTTTTGAACTCCAATTTTTACTCCAAATACAGAATGCAGAATCACATCAGTTACACATCCATATTTTTACATAATGTCTTATTAGTTACTGTTGTATTCTGCTACCTTTCCTATGCTCTACTATCCCCCCTCCCCTCTCTTCCCATCTTCTCTCTCTACCCTACCTACTGTCATTCATTTCTCTTATTGTTTATTTTCCCATTACACTCACAACCTCTTATATGTAATTTTTTGTAACAATAAGGGTCTCCCTCCATTACCATGCAATTTCTCTTTTCTCTCCCTTTCCCTGCCACCTCATGTCTCTGCTTAATGTTAATCTTTTCTTCATGCTCTTCCTCTCTGCTCTGTTCTTAGTTGCTCTCATTATATCAAATAAGTCATTTGGTATTTGTTTTTTTGGGATTGGCTAGCTTCACTAAGTATTATCTGCTCTAGTGCCATGCATTTCCCTGCAAATTCCATGATTTTGTCATTTTTTAGTGCTGCGTAATCCTCCATAGTATATAAAAAAAAAACATTTTTTTTTATCCATTCATCTATTGAAGGGAATCTGGGTTGGTTCCACAGTGTAGCAATTGTGAATTGTGCTGCTATGAACATCGATGTGGCAGTATCCCTGTAGTACGCTCTTTTAAGGTCTTCAGGGAATAGTCCGAGAAGGGCAATAGCTGGTTCAAATGGTGCTTCCATTCCCGGCTTTCCCAGGAATCTCCATACTGCTTTCCAAATTGGCTGCACCAGTTTCAGTCCCATCAGCAATGTACAAGAGTACCCTTTTCCCCACATCGTCGCCAGCACTTGTTGTTGTTTGACTTCATAATGGCTACCAATCTCACTGGATTGAGATGGTATTTTAGGGTGGTTTTGATTTGCATTTCTCTGACTGCAAGAAATGGAGAGCATTTTTTCATGTACTTATTGATTGATTCTATGTCCTCCTCTGAGAAGTGTCTGTTCAGGTCCTTGGCCCATTGGGTTATTTGTTATCTTATTGTCTAATTATTTGAGTTCTTTGTATACTTTGTATACTCTGGATATTACGGCTCCATCTGAAGGGTGAGGAGTAAAAATTTGTTTCCATGATCTAGGCTCCATATTTACCTCTCTTATTGTTTCTCTTTCTGAGAAAAAAAAATTTCAGTTTAAGTAACTCCCATTTGTTGATTCTTGTTATTAACTCTTGTGCTATGGGTGTCCTATTAAGGAATTTGGAGCCTGACCATACAGTATGTAGATCGGAACCAACTTTTTCTTCTATCAAATGCAGAGTCTCTGATTTGAATCTAGCTCCTTGATCCACTTTGAGTTAACTTTTGTGCATGGCGAGAGAAAGGGATTCAGTTTCATTTTGTTGCATGTGGATTTCCAGTTTTCCCAACACGATTGGTTGAAGATGGTATCCTTCCTCAATTGCATGCTTATAGCTCCTTTATCAAATATAAGATAGTTGTAGCTTTTTGGATTAGTCTCTGTGTCCTCCATTCTGTACCATTGGTACACCCGCCTTTTTTGGTACCAGTACCATGCTGTTTTTGTTATTATTGCTCTGTAATATAGTTTGAAATCTGGTATCGCTATACCGCCTGATTCACACTTCCTGGTTAGAATTGCTTTGGCTATTCTGGGTCGTTTATTTTTCCATATGAATTTCATGATTGGTTTATTTATTTCTACAAAAAATTCCTTTGGGATTTAGATTGGCATTTCATTAAACCTATGGAGAACTTTTTAGTAATATCGCCATTTTGATGATGTTCATTCTGCCTATCCATGAACAGGGTATATTTTTCCATCTTCTAAGATCTTATTCTACTTCTCTTTTTAGGGTTCTGTAGTTTGCATTGTATAAATCTTTCACCTCTTTTGTTAGGTTGATTCCCAAGTATTTAATTTTTTATGAGGATATTGTGAATGCAATGTTTTTCCTCATTTTCTTTTCAGAAGTATTGTCGTTGATATACAGAAATGCCTTTGATTTATGCATGTTGATTTCATTTCCTGCCACATTGCTGAATTCATTTATTAGTTCTAGTAGTTTTTTCTGTAGACCCTTTTGGGTCTTCTATGTATAGAATCATGTCATCTTCAAATAGTGATAATTTAAGTTCTTTTTTTCCTATTTTTATGCCTTTAATGTCTTTCATCTGTCTAATTGCTCTGGCCAGTTTTTCGAGAACTATATTGAATAGAAGTGGTGATAGAGGACATTCCTGTCTGGTTCCAGATTTTAGAGGGAATGCCTTCATTTTTTCTCCATTCAGAATGATGCTAGCCTGAGGCTTAACATAGATAGCTTTTACAATGTCGAGGTATGTTCCTGTTATCCCTAGTTTTTCTAATGTTTTGAACATAAAGGAATGCTCTACTTTGTCTAATGGTTTTTCTGCATCTATCAAGATGATCTTATGGTTCTTATTTTTAAGTCTAGTGATGTTGTGAATAACATTTATTGATTTCCATATATTGAACCCTCCTTGCATCCCAGGGATGAATCCTAGTTGATCATGGTGCACAATTTTTTTGATGTGCCTTTGTATCCATACCACCAGAATTTTAATGAAAATTTTTGCATCTAGGTTCATCAGAGATATTGGTCTGTAGTTTTCTTTCATTGAGGTGTCTTTGTCTGGTTTCAGGATCAGGGTGATGTTGGCCTCATAGAATGAACTTGGCAGAGCTCCCTGTTTTTCTATTTCCTGAATAACTTGAAAAGTATTGGTATTAAATCTTCTTTAAAGGTTTTGTAAAACTCCGCTGTATACCCATCAGGTCCTGGGCTTTTCTTGGTTGGTATTCGTTTGATTGCTTCTTCTATTTCATCGATTGATATTGGTCTGTTTAAATTGTGTGTATCCTCCTGACTCCGTCTAGGCAAATCATATGACTTAACAAATGTATCAATGTCTTCACTATTTTCTATTTTATTGGAATATAGGTTTTCAAAATAATTTCTAATTGTCTTTCGTATTTATGTAGCTTCTGTTGTGATATTGCCTTTTTCATCCCGTATGTTAGTAATTTGAGTTCTCTCTCTTCTTCTCCTCGTTAGCATGGCTAAGGGTCTGTCCATCTTATTTATTTTTTCGAAGAACCAACTTTTAGTTTTGTTAATTTTTTAATAGTTTCTTTTGTTTCAATTTCGTGATTTACGCTCTGATTTTAATTATTTCTTGCCTTCTGCTACATTTGCTGTTGTTTTGCTCTTCCTTTTCTAGGGCTTTGAGATGAAGTGAGAGCTCATT
Source organism: Callospermophilus lateralis (assembly GCF_048772815.1). Taxonomy (NCBI): domain Eukaryota; kingdom Metazoa; phylum Chordata; class Mammalia; order Rodentia; family Sciuridae; genus Callospermophilus; species Callospermophilus lateralis. Next base: position 40,699 of record NW_027513246.1, on the reverse strand, counting down.
TATTTGTTGTTTTTTTTTTTTTTTCTTTTTTTGAGGAATGACCTCCAGGCGATGAATTTGCCTCTTGAATCTTGTTTCATTGTGTCCCATTGAATCTGATATGTTGTGTCTGTATTTTCATTTATCTCTAAGAATTTTTTGATTTCCTCTTTTATGTCTTCTGTAACCCATTGATCATTCAGTAATATATTGTTCATTTTCCATGTGATGTAGGATTTTTCCTTCCTTCTTTTACCATTGGTTTCCAGTTTCATTCCATTGTGATCAGAAAAAAAATTCATGGTATTATCTCCACCCCTTTATGTTTACTGAGTGTTGCCCTACGGCATAATATATGGTCTATTTTTTAGAAGGATCCATGTGCTGGTGAGAAAAAAGTATATCCACTTGATGATGGTTGATATATTCTATATATGTCAGTTAAGTCTAGGGTATTGATTGTGATATTGAATTCTATATTTTTTTTATTCAACTTTTGTTTGGAGGATCTGTCCAATGGTGAGAGAGGTGAGTTGAAGTCTCCCATAATTATTGTGTTGTGGTCTATTTGATTCTTGAAATTGAGGAGAATTTGTTTTATAAATGTCGCAGCACCATTATTTGCTGCGTAAATATTGATAATTGTTATGTCTTGTTGGTGAATGGTTCCTTTTAACAGTATATAATGTCCTTCCTTATCCCTTTTGATTAAATTAGTCTTGAAGTCGATTTTATTCCGTATGAGGATGGCCACCCCTGCTTGCTTACAAGGACCGTGTGCATGGTATAAATTTTCCCAACCTTTCACCTTCAGCCTGTGTATTTCTTTTCCATTCAGATGTGTCTCCTGGAAGCAACATATTGTTGGATTTGTTTTTTTTAATCCACGTTACAAGCCTATGTCACTTTATTGGAAAGTTTAAGCCATTAACGATTAGAGTTACTATTGATATATGGTTTGTATTGCCACCCATCTTTGATTATTTATCTTTTTTTTAAAATTTAGTTTGTTTATCCATGATTAGCTTTTCCCCCTCCCTCTGTCATTACTGAGGCAATTCCCACTGATGGTTTTCGTTGTTGATATTGATTTTTTCCTCGTGTAGTGTTTTCCTTAAGATGCTTTGCAATGCTGGTTTTATGGCTGCAAATTCTTTTAGCTTTTGTTTATCACAAAATATTTTTATTTAGTTGTCTTACCTGAAACTTAATTTTTCTGAATACAGATTTCTTGGTTGTCATCCATTGTTTTTAAGTGTTTGAAATACGTTGTTCCAGGATCTTCTCACTTTCAGCGTCTGTGATGAAAAATCTGTTGTTAACATTTTTGGTTTACCCCTGATTGTAATCTGCCTCCTTTCTCTTGTAGCTTTTAATATTTTCTCTTTGTTTTGTATATTGGATATCTTCATAACAATGTTTCTTGGCATTGGTCTACTGTGATTTTTTTGTGCTCGGTGTCTTGTAAGCATCTACAATTTTTTTTTATCCGTTTCCGTTTTTATTACTGGAAAGTTTTCTGTAATTATTTCATTCAGCAGGTTACTCATTCCCTTGGTTTGAATCTCTGTACCTTACTCTATCCAGATGACTCATAAGTTTTTTTTTATGATATCCCATATCTCTTGGATGTTTTTCTCATGACTTTTTACCAGCATTTCTTTGTTGGCTAGACTGTTTTCAAGATGATATATTTTGTCTTCATTATCTGACATTCTGTCTTCTACTCGCTCCACTCTGTTAGTGATACTCTCAATTGAGTTTTTAATTTGGTTTATCATTTCCTTCATTTCTAGAATTATTGTTTGATTTTTTTATAATCTCTATCTCCTAATAAAGATGCTTAATTTCTTTTTATATCTGTTTATGTAATTCATTTTCAATGTGTTCTTTCACTGTTTGGTTTTGATGTCTCGTATCCTCTTTAAGGTTCCATTCCATCTGTCTAAGGTATTCCTTGAGTTCTTTATATGACCATTTTTCTGATGATTCCTTCTGAATATTTAGGCTGTCCATTGTTGTTTGTACTCCTTTTCTTCCTTGTTTTTTTATGCTGCTCATGTTACTTCTTGTTTTGTTTGACTGCTGAGTTACTGCTTACTCTTATAAATTTATTTGATGCTTCTGAGGAAAGATATTAGAAGGGAAGGGAAGAAGTCACTAAAGAGAATGAGAGTAGGCAGGTAGAATTCAAGGAAGGGGGAATAAGAAAATTGAAAAGAAATGAAAAGACAAAAGAAAAATAGAAAATAAATAAAGAAAAAAAATTTAAATAATAATTATAATTAAAAGATGAAAATTAAAATTTAAAATAATATTAATAATAATAATGATAAAATAAAAAAAATAAAAACATTAAAAAAAGTTAAAGAACAACAACAACAAAAATGAAAATGAAAGAAATAGAAAAAATATAAATTAAAAAAAATAATAATAATAAATGCAGTCATAGAGTTCAATTACCTTCTCTTTCAGAAGGTGGAGCTGTGTGCACTGGGCCAAGCTTCTCCTCTGAATAAGTGGGAACCAATCACTGTGCAGCAGCTCTTCCTCCCAGACTTGGCGGATCTCCAATCCTGAGTGCCTAGGGCCTTCTCTTGTGCTTCCTCAAGCCATGCCTTGCTCACCTGTGACGCTCACCACAATAGTGGTTACAAGCCAGAACTCTACTCCTGGCAGCCCTGTTTTCATGAATGCCTGGGCACACTCTCCCTGTTTGCCTCCCTCAGACCCTAGTTTTGTAGAGCTTGGGGCTGAGGACCCCCAGCGAATTTTCTTGCCCTCTGGGAGCCATGCCCCCGGTACGTGGTGTAAGAGACCTCAATTGTCAGCACTTGTGGGATCAGGAGCCGGGAATTCCACGCGCTAGTCCCGAGCCAATCCTTATTCCCTAGGTCTGGCTATCGTGCTCACGGGAGAGCTGGGAGAGGCCCTTAAGGCTGAGCTGGGAGGGGCCCTTAAGGTTTCCCCGCTGTGTTGAGAGAGATGGCTAGGGGATTGCACACCTGTCACGCTGGTTATAATGAAGTTATCTCCTCTGCCCGTGACGTCATTTCTATGCTATGGTGGTATCCCATGCAAATGGTGACCGTTTGTTCCCTTTGCAAGGTAACCAACGCAACGGGTGGGTCCTGACTGTCTCTCCCAAGCGCCGTTTCAATCCTGTGGCCACTGCTTTTGAAGGCTTGGTTGGCTTTTACCTCTGAAAGTTCAGAAGGGCCGAACAGTTATTTCAGTGGGATCTTAGTGCTGAGTCATGAGAACCAGGCAAACCGGAGGTTGAATGCAGCCCATCCAGGCTCGGTGTCTGTTCTGAGGGGCCCAGAATGTTCGCCCCAGATCCACATCAGGTCAACATTGCCTACTGATTCTGAGCAAACAGCATTTAGACAGTTTACGACTCACTATGCCCGCTCAGCTGAAGAGGTCAGAGACTTGATTTTTCCATGCCTGCCTTCATGATGGATCTCCTGTATTGCTAATTTTTATATCTGTGCATGTGAGTGTGTATGTATGAGAGTGTATATATATATATATATACACTCTCCAGATTTTTTAAAATATGAAATATATGTGTCTTATTATACACTCCCTAAATTCATTCATATTCATATATGTGTATTTATAATCAACTTTCCACAAGATTATTCTCAGAAATAATCATCCACCTGAAATACATATTTGTTTTCTAGTACTGAAAACTAAATTCTTTGAAAGGTGCAAACAAAACCTAATATTTCTACAGTTACTGAGCTAGTTTAACATCAATGCAAGTATATTCTTAGGGGACATGATGTGTATTTTGACTTTCATTTTTATTCAACACTGGTACATTACTACTCCTTCAGTTAATGCACATCATAGGATATATATTTCGTTCACAAGTTAGAAAATTTATAGGCATTTGTTTCACGATCAATCACTTCCTGATTCAGAACACATGATTCTTCTATGTTTCTTGACTGGTCTTTTCATGAGACTTCTTTCCAAACACATTATTTTCCTTTAACATCATCACTTATAAAGCAAAACTCAAACACCCTTCATGATAAACCATAATCCTAATATTACCATTAGATATATAACTGGTTGGAATGAATGATTATATATCAATATAAGATTTCTTATATATTTTCAGATTTCAATTCAATCCATTATTTAAAGTGGAACCAGTTACATTATTTATTCATATTATCGTCTATTCATGCATTATCTCTATATTCATAGACACAGGGTACACCTCTTTGTACCCCTAATACTAATGTATATGTCTTCAAAATATTGCTCCCAGACATAGTGAAAGAAATACTCATGTTACCTGATCTACATATACATTTTACCACAGTAATATTCTGAACAAAAAAAATGTAAAGGTCACACTTATGATTGTACCAAAGCCTAAAAGGAAAGTGAACATGGATAACTAATAACATCCGTGTCCAGGTTGCCTAATGCTCTCAAATGTAAATCCCATTGGTGACAACATATTTGTTTTTACCTATGATTATATATTCAAACTCAACCCTGTTGAAAATGTCTAACCCTATCACTCATTTATACTTTGCCTGATTTCGTCATGTCGCTATTGATACTTGCTTTTCTACATAATTTCCCCAGTTCATTATTGTGAATGACTCTTCACATGTACTGACATTTACATTCACTCTCTAAACGAAACCCTATTGCTAAATAAGCTTTTTATTCCAAATCATATTCTCACTCTTCTTCCTAAACCTACCGACTATCTTTCTAATCCTACCGACTATCACTTTTTGACTGGATGTTCTCTTCTACATTCAATCATCCAAGGTACACGGTCCTATGCCATTGTATATTGATTTAACTGAGACAATTGTACAGAACGTAATTCAACACTATGTATCCCAATCAGGGGCCCAATGCCCTTCTGGGCTTCAAATCTTTCTTAGATTTCCGTTTTCATACATATATTTCACTTATATATTCTTATAAATATCGCAGGTACCCAATCCCTTTATTCATCCTGCAGAATGATTCCTAACCCAAATCGAACATATAATTAACCCTAACCATACACTAACTTTACCGAAGAGCAGGGACAGAGTTGGTATTAAAATACAGGAATGTAGGGTATCTTCACCTGCTGAGAACCTCAAATGTTCATTTAGAAATGATCCCTGGTGAAGATGAAGGCAGCTATGAAAGACCTCAGAAAGCAAAAGTCATCTTCCATGGCAATCATCCTGGTTGGGTTGAAGGGTTGTGTCTGAATCATTCTCTCTCTTCTTAATGTACACAAGATGGACCAAACCAGTTCTGTGTGGAGAGCTGTTCCGGGGTGCTTATGATTGATATGACATTCTAACTTGTGAAAGTGTTACAGGAAAACTGGGGCAGCCTCCACCTCATGGGACTTTTGGAAGCAACTGTTAGGGCAAAGTGGTTGTCAAGGCAGTGACATAATTCAGATCCTGAAGAAAGTGACCTCACCTCACTTCCTTGGTGATAAAACTCTCTGAACTTGGGATCCAGGAAGCCAGGCACTCAGAGATAGTCCCTGTCCCAGTCCCAGTGGTCTCACATGTTTGGATTTACCAAGGACAGAGTCAGTCTTTCTTGGAACCTACAGATGTGAGGATGACGAAATGCCAGGAAACCTTTGAAGAGGGGCTTTTCCTGAGAAAGCAGGTAGTGTCTCACCACTGGCTCTTGACAACTTCACAGAGTTGGCCATGCAGACCAGAACTGAGACAGGAGAGGTCATTTTGGGGAAACATAGTATGGCCCACCAGTCAGAGGACACTCCGGAGAGTCACAGACCTACTTGGGGGAAGGAGGTGCCTTTTTGGGTGTGGGTGTGATTTTGCCGTTTTGTCTCATGTTCTCAGAATAGGTAGGATAGGCGGTTTGTTTGGTTTAGAGTGGACTATTTTTAGTAAGTCCTTTGACAATGCGAGTGTCTGTGTATCCCACTGTGTTCATGATTGTAGACATTAGAAGAGAGAATGGATCAATGGATGTTTCCTGTCTACTAGAAAGCTTGCCAGCATTCATTGTGCCCAATATATGAGTGGACTCAGGCTTGCCTTATAGATGGGCAACACCTACTAGCTTCATAATTTCCTGTTTTCTCCTTCAATTCTGGCAACACTCCAGAATAGTATCATGGTTTTGTGTCCAAGATATGTACCACCTCCAATATCTGTGACATGGCCATGTACTAGACAGTTGAAGGGAATGGCTAGCATCTCAGAAATCTCAGATATCAGTTGACCAGGAAAGTCTCAGTGGAGAAACCCTGCTTTGGTCCTTTTGCTTACCTATTGTTCTGTTGCCCTGAATGTCAGGAAGATCTTTGCCTCAAGCCACCACTTTGTGAAGCCTGAAGAAAACAGTTTTCAAATGCAAATAAATGGGCATCACCTGTGGATCCATGCTTAATTGCTTTGAAAAGGGATATGTCTGAATCAGTCTCTTGGCCCTGTGTGAGGCTGTGTCTTAGATCCTCAGCACCTGATGGATCTAAAGATAGATCCCATGCATGCATCCAAAACCAAAATGGCAAAAAGATCAGATATTGTTGATTAACTCTCTTGCCTTCCTCTGGTAGGTTTCTGAAATCCATCAAGTGAGAACAGGAATCCTTTGGGTCAAATAAGTTCTTCAAAACCCAGCAGAGGCTAGCCCATAGATGCTTGTTTTTTCTCATGACTCCAATTCACTTAAAGAATCTAAACCTCAAAGTCAGTAGTCCTCAAGTTGGAGAAGCCAAACAGTATTAAAGGAAGGCCTATTTGATCACTCCTGGTTTACAGGAAGGGTGTCCACGCCACCCTGACTTTAGGCAAATGAGGGGCAGGAAGCTTATTTTTTACACTGACGTGGGCTGCTCCCCTCATGGAAACCTCCAGCCACAGGTTATGATGAGTGTCTATATGGAAGAAGATTTGGGCCATGTGGGAGTGTTTTGGTTTTAATTGTGGACATTTGAATGGTGGTTTGAAGAGATGACTGGGTCCACGTGGGCTTGCACCCTGGTGTGATTCCCCTTAGAGACTGAGTTGTGGTACTGATCTCAGAGAAGTATTGCCATGAATTGTGTTGGGATTTTAGATGGCCATGCATGAGAGTTGCCCTTGGAAAGACATCTAGGCCCAAGTTGACTTTCCACAGATCACAGGGAATCTCAGCCAGGATATCACATGATTTTATTCTTAAAGACTTGGCAGCCATTTTTGAGAGTCAAAACACACATGGACCTCACATTGTAGACCTAAATGGGCCTGGCTTAATCTGACATTTTGGCCACTCTTTGGGAAGCCTTGCCTGTGAGAATTCTCCAGAGTTTTCATTGAAATGAGCTTAGTCACCAGATAATGGTTCCTGAATAAATTGAAACCCACAGTGCCTCCAACTTCTTTCTTGAAAATTGGCTAGATAAATACCATAAAAATTTTTGAAATTCCCATGACCGGGTGGCAGGAGAACATTTGGATGTCCTGTTGCTGATCATGAATATGTAAGACAGTGCCCTGATTGACTTGGTTTTATGAAAATGGTGTAGAACAGAGATGCCAGTAAGTTGGATCCTGCTGAGTAGTTGTCCTAGAGCAGTGGTTGGCAGGTGGGTGATAAAACATCTGTGGTGGGCCATGTGGATCTGCCATTGGCTTGCAAATTGATTGTGACTGACATTTTGCAGCCAGTAGACTCTTATATGTAAAAGCATATTGTTATATGGAGAGGTTTCAGGGCAATGTTCAAAATCAGGTTGCTATGGTCAATGGGGCAAGCAATGTGGGATAGAAGCCTGGTTGGTGCATTCTCCTGTAGAACCCGACCCACCACAATTGACAGAACTCACTTCAGCATTGTGTCCCTGTTGAACTCTTTGTAATTCATGAAGCAAATTCCAAACTCCCAGTGCAGCAGCAAGAAACACCATGAATAGTGGAGGATGACCAAATGGATTTACAGTGCACACGGGGAGACACTTAGACCCCAGTGGCCACAAGTTACATACAAATAGAAAATTCAGCACTGCTGCCTCATGTTCATTGGAAAATAAGAAACAATGTCATCCATGTCACATAGATGAAGACCCAGCTTTGATGGTGTCACTCCAAATGAAGCTAATGCTCCTGACAACAGCATATATTTCATTGCCAAACCTTAGAGGCAGTTTCTCCAGATGTCAGGCTGGCAGAACTTCATGTTTGTGGAGTGTTTACCCTGTCCCTTACTTTTGGAACCTCTTCTAACACCTCCAAATTTGTGAACTCCTGAGCATTTTCCATTCCACATATGTATTCACAGATTTTCTAACTCCTCTCCTCTAATTGTGTCTTATGTGGGGCGAAGGTAATGTCAAGGCATTGTTCTGAATGAGAGTGGGAAGTTTTTTGTGTAGCACATATTTGCATACACATTGGATACATTTTTAAATTTTCCATTCGAAATACTGAATCCCTGACACTAACACATACCCTAATAGACTTTGACTTTTATCCTAATATTATGCAGAAAAATAACCCAAACAGAATAGAAATACAAGAGGTTCACAGGAGGCATGGTGTATAGTTGGACTTGCCTTTCGTATGATAAATGGTAGGTGTTATAAATCTAGCAAATTTTAATTGAAATAGTTCTCCATGTGTTTTAAAAGTTAACAAATATGTGAATAACTGTCTCCCTTTCTCTGTAGCCTATTCATCACATGTATTTTTATATGCACATATCGAATTCTACCTGGTATCACTCTTACATTTTGTGAGGTGGCTGGCTTGGCAGATACAAATTGTGAGAAGAGATCACTCCTACTTAATGCTGTTGGAACTGAAAATTCAACATACGGGTGAGCTTCTTAGTTGAACGACATAAATCCATGTTCATTATAATGAATATTTGTGGATCTGTGAATGATATATATTTCATGGTGAATTTCGATTGGCATACATAATGCTACTTTTTAATGTCTCTGTGTGTATGTATATATATATATATATATATATATATATATATATATATATATATACATATATATATATTTTTTTTCACTCTGCAGATTTTTCAAAATATGAAGTATATTTTTCTTATTATACACTCCCTAAATTCATTCATATTCATGTATGTGGATTTATAATCAACTTTTCAAAAGATTATTCTCAGAAATATTCATCCACTTGAAATACTTATTTGTTTCCTAGTACTGAAAACTAACTTCAGGGGATCATATGATGGCTGCGAAGGGAGTGCATCACCCCCATGTACTGCGTCACTGTGAGGGAGAATGACGAGTTAGAATGGCTAAAACCTATCTTGTTAGGAATTTCCAGCAAAATTGTGGTTCTCCAAAACCAAGTGTACATATTTCCATCTCAGGAGGATCAGCTACGGGGGCTCAAACGCGAGTGATTTGTCCTCACAGAAGGTCATGCGACTTATTCAGGAAATCGCTCCGTGGCTAGAGTCTGTGGCGCGTGCTGGGAAACGACGAGATAGCAAGGCAAATATACAGCGGTGCAGGTACTGTGGGCTCCTGCCAGGTATGCAATCACTGTGCTCAGTGCTGAATTCTGGGTTTGAGACGGGAAAGCATGCAGTCCAACTCGTTTCTCCACACCTGTCAGACCACAGAGGAACCCATCGGCCACCATCATGGAGAGGTGACTTCATCATCTCTGTTTTCGACTGATCGCAGCTTATTCAGCTATAGAACAGGTAATTTCAGGATGCCATTCACCTTTGTGTTGCAGACAAATTACTCAGGCTCAGTGCTAAAGAACCCGCAGAAACTGCATCTTGGAGCCTGCTTCTATTAGAACATACACCGAGCCCAGAGCGGCCGAATTCCGCCTCCAGGAACTGATCTGGCCCAGGGCTAAAGAACCGGCGGAAACTGCTTCTCGGTCCGGGTCTTGCTGAATATCAGTAAATATCAACCGAGCCTTCATAGGCAGTGGCAACAGGATTGAGACGGGGCTTGTGAATGCCGGTCAGGACTCACCGATTGCTTTAGTCACCCAGCAAAGGGAATGAAATGCTGCCTTTTGCATGGGATACCAACATGGCAGAGATCTGATGTCATCAGAAAGCAGCAGAGGAGATAACCTCATTGATACCAGCGGTGACAGAAACAGTTGGTCTCCTGGTAAAGAAAGTGAGTCACAAACACCCGGGTCTCTCTCACTTTGTCATCAAGCCAGAGGGGCAGAGCAGAGCCGCCGCCCACGCCCGGAACATGCCCAGCGACACACCTGCATGGTAGTCACGTCACCCCAATTGGAATAGAGGCAGAGCAGAGCCGCCGCCCTTGCCCAGAACAGGCCCAGCGACCCGCAGGCGTGGTAGTCACATGAACCGAATTGGAGTAGTTGCAGAGCAGAGCCTTCTCCCGCACCTAGTACAATCCCAGTGGCCCACCGGCATGGTAGTCAGGTCACCCCAATATTAGTAGGGGAAGAGCAGAACCTTCGCCCGCACCCAGAACAGGCCCAGCAACCTGCCGGCATGGTAGTCACGACCCCCCAATTGGAGTAGGGGCAGAGCAGAGCCATCACCCGCGCCCGCAAGATAGGCACACCTGCACCTGACTGGCAGAAGAGGCCCATTGCCCTGCCGGCACGGCAGACACTTCACCCCATTTGGAATAGGAGCAGAGCAGATCCATTGCCCGTGTCCGCAAGGCAGGCAGACCTGTGACAAACTGGCGGAACAGGCCCAGCAACACACCTGCATGGTAGTCACGTCACCCCAATTGGAATAGGGGCAGAGCAGAGCCGCCGCCAGCACCTACAAGGTAGGCAGACCTGCGACCGATCGGCAGAACACCCCAGGGGTCCACGGGTAATAGCTGCAGCAGATGGAATGTCAGATAAAGAACTCAGGATATACATGCTTCAGATGATCTGGAGTCTCAAGGAAGACATTAGACAGCAAAATCAGACAATGAAAGATCACTTCGACAATGAATTACATAAACAAATCCAAGAAGCAAAAGATTAGCTATACAGAGAGATAGAGGTTGTAAAAAATAACAAACAGAAATCCTAGAAATGCAGAAAGCAATAAACCAACTAAAAAACTCAATTGAGAAGACTACCAGCAGAGTAGAACACTTAGAAGATAGAACATCAGACAATGAAGACAAAGTATTCCAACTTGAAAAGAACATAGACAGCTCAGCAAGACTGTTAAGAAACCATGAACAGAATATCCAAGAAATACGGGATAACATAAAGAGACCAAACATAAGAGTCATTGGAATACAGGAAGGTATAGAGGTTAAAACCAAAGCAATGAGGAATGTATTCAATGAAATAATACGAGAAAACTTCCCAGACTTGAAGAATCAGACTGACTCCCAAGTCCTAGAAGCCTACAGGACGCCAAATGTGCAAAATCATAAGAGATTCACACCTAGACACATTATAATGAAGATGCCCAACGTACACAATAAGGAGAGAATTTTAAATGCTACAAGAGAAAAAAAGCAGATTACATTTAGGGGTAAAACAATCAGGATAACAGCTGATCTTTCAACACAGACTCTGAAAGCTAGAAAATCCTTGAATAACATTTTTCAAACACTGAAAGAAAATGGATTCCAACCAAGAATTGTGTATCCAGTGAAATTAAGCTTCAGGATGGAAGATAAAATTATAACCTTCCATGATAAAAAAAAAGTTAAAATAATTTGTAGCTAGAAAACCATCTCTTCAAAACATCCTCGGAAAATATTACAGGAAGAAGAAAGGGAAATAACAATAAAAACCAACAGTGGGATGTAGTACAGTAAAAGTGAGAAATAATCAAAGAAGAAAACAATCCATGTTTAATAACATAAATAAACAAATAGGGCTGGAAGAACAACCATTATCTCAATAATAACTGTAAATGTTAATGCCTTAAACTCACCAATTAAGAGACAGAGGCTAGTAGAATGGATCACAAAACAAGACCCAATAATATGCTGCCTACAGGAGACGCATTTGATAGGAAAAGACATACATAGACTGAAGGGGAAAGGTTGGGAAAAATCATATCACTTATATGGATTTCGGAAACAAGTAGGAGTGTCCATACTCATATCAAATAAAATAGATTTCAAGCCAAAGTTAATCAAAAGGGATAAAGAGGGACACTATATACTGCTCAAGAGAACCATACAGCAACAAGACATAACCATTATAAATATATATATGCCCCAAACAATGGTGCAGCTATGTCCATCAAACAAACTTTTCTCAAGATCAAGAGTCTAATAGACCACCATACAATAATCATGGGAGACTTCAACACACCTCTCTCACCACTGGACAGGTCTTCCAAACAAAAGTTGAAATAGAAAACTATAGAACTCAATAACACAATTAATAACCTAGACTTAATTGACATATATAGAATATACTCCACAACATCAAGCAGTTACATTTTTCCTCAGCAGCACATGGATCCTTCTCAAATATAGATCATATATTATGTCACAGGGCAATTCTTAGACAATATAAAGCAGTAGAGATAATACCATGCATCTTATCTGATCATAATGGAATATAAACTAAAAATCAATGATAAAAGAAGGAAGGAAAAATCATGCATCACTTGGAGAATGAACAACAGGTTACTGAATGAACAATGGGTTATAGAAGACATAAAGGAGGAAATTAAAAAATTCTTAGAGATAAATGAAAACACAGGCACAACATATCAGAATCTATGGGACACATTGAAATCCGTTCTAAGAGGAAAATTCATTGCTTGGATTTCATTCCTTAAAAAAAGAAAAAAACAACAGCAAATAAATGATCTCATACTTCATCTCAGAATCCTAGAAAAAGAAGAGGAAAACAACAGCAAAATAAGTAGAAGGTAAGATTTAATTAAAATCAAAGCTGAAATTAATGAAATCGAAACAAAAGAAACAATTGAAAAAATTGAGGAAACTAAAAGTTGGTTCTTTGAAAAAATAAATAAAATCGACAGACCCTTAGCCATGCTAATGAAAGAAGAAGAGAGAAAACTCAAATTACTAGCATACGGGATGAAAAAGTCAATATCACATGTTAAGGTCTATAAACAAGTCAGCATGGCACCTGGTATTTTGCCAGAGAAATGTTAGGGTCTGTAAACAAGTCTGGATGGCGCCTGGCCAAATGCCATAGGGAGTGGTTTTTGAAGTAACAAAAGCAAGCCATTAAGTGTGGAGATTCCTTATTGGTTGACTGCTGTATCTATTTTATGCTAATTAGATAAGCTTTATAAAATGTATAAATATCACTCGAATTCTACAATAAACGGATTCCACTCCTGCTGTATCAATCTACACAAGTTATTTGTCACCCCCTGGCAATCACAGCAGATATTTCTGAAATACAGAAGATAATAAGAAATTAATTTGATTCGTTATACTCCAATATAATAGAAGATAGTGAAGGCATCGAAAAATTTCTTAAGTCATATGATCTGTCCAGATTGAGTCAGGAGGATATAGACAACCTAAACAGACCAATATCAATTGAGGAAATAGAAGAAACCATCCAAAGATTACCAACTAAGAAAAGACCAGGACAGTATGGGTATACAGCAGAGTTTTACAAACCCTTAAATATGAACTAATACCAATACTTATCAAGCTATTTCAGGAAATTGAAAAAGAGGGAGATCTTCCAAATTCATTCTACCAGGCCAATATCACCCTAATTTCTACACCAGACATAAACACTTCAAACAAAGAAAACTACAGACCAATATCCCTAAAGAACCTAAATGCAAAAATCCGCAATTAAATTCTGGCGAATCAGATACAAAAACATATTAAAAAAATTGTGCACCATGATCAAGTAGGATTCATCTGTGGAATGCAAGGCTTGTTCAATATACGAAAATCAATAAATGTTATTCACCACATCAATAGACTTAAAAATAAGAACCATATGATCATCTCGATAGATGCACAAAAAGCATTCGACAAAGTACAGCATCCCTTTATCTTCAAAACTCTAGAAAAACTAGGAATAACAGGAACATACCTCAATATTGTAAAAGCAATCTATGCTAAGCCTCAAGCTAGCATCATTCTGAATCTAGAAAAATTGAAGGCATTCCCTCTAAAATCTGGAACAAGAATGGGATGCCCTCTCTCACCACTTCTGTTCAATACAGTTCTGGAAACACTGGCCAGAGCAATTAGACAGACGGAAGAAATTAAAGGCATAAAAATAGGAAAAGAAGAACTTAAATTATTACTATTGCAGAAGACATGATTCTATACCTAGCAGACCCAAAAGGGTCTACAAAGAAACTAATAGAGCTAATAAATGAATTCAGCAAAGTGACAGGATATAAAATCAACACACATAAATCAAAGGCATTCCTCTATATCAGCGACAAATCCTCTGAAATGGAAATGAGAACAACCACTCCATTCACAATATCCTAAAAAAAAAAAATGATGGGAATCAACCTAACAAAAGAGGTGAAAGTCTTATACAATGAAAACTACAGAACCCTAAAGAGAGAAATATAAGAAAATCTTAGAAGATCTAAAAATATATCCTGTTCATGGATAGGCAGAACTAACATCATCAAAATGGCGATATTACCAAAATTTCTCTATAGGTTTAATGCAATGGCAATCAAAATCCCAAAGGCATTTCTTGTAGAAATAAAGAAAGCAATCATGAAATACATATGGAAAAATAAAAGTCCCAGAATAGCAAAAACAATTCTAGGCAGGAAGTGTGAATCAGGCGGTAGAGCGATACCAGACTTCAAACTATACTACAGAGCAATAGTAACAACAATAGCATGGTACTGGTACCAATATAGGCCGGTGGACCAATGGTACAGAATAGAGGACACAGAAACCAATCCACAAAACTACAACTATCTTATATTTGATAAAGGGGCTAAAAGCATGCAATGGAGGAAGGATAGCATCTTCAACAAATGGTGTTTGGAAAACTGTAAATCCATACGTAACAAATTGAAACTGAATCCCTTTCTCTTGCCATGCACAAAAGTTAACTCAAAATGGATCAATGAGCTTGATATCAAATCAGAGACACAGTGTCTGATAGAAGAAAAAATTGCTTACGATGTGCATACTGTGGGGTCGGGCTCCAAATTCCTCAATAGGACACCCATAGCACAAGAGTTAATAACTAGAATCAACAAATGGGACATAAACTAAAAAGTTTTTTCGCAGCAAAAGAAGCAATAAGAGAGGTAAATAGGGAGCCTACATCCTGGGAAGAAATCTTTACTCCTCACACTTCAGATAGAGCCCTAATATCCAGAGTATACAAAAAACTCAAAAAATTAGACAATAAGATAACAAATAACCCAATCAACAAATGGGCTGAGGACCTCAACAGACACTTATCAGATGAGGACTTACAATCAATCAACAAGTACATGAAAAAATGCTCACCATCTCCAGCAGTCAGAGAAATGCAAATCAAAACCACCCTAAGATACCATCTCACTCCAGTAAGATTGGCAGACATTATGAAGTCAAACAACAACAAGTTCTGGCAAGGATGTGGGGAAAGAGGTACACTTGTACATTGCTGGTGGGACTGCAAATTGGTGCAGCCAATTTGGAAAGCAGTATGGAGATTTCTTGGAAAGCTGGGAATGGAACCACCATTTGACCCAGCTATTCCCCTACTCAGTCTATTCACTAAAGACCTAAAAAGAGCATGCTACAGGGACACTGCTACATCGATGTTCATAGCAGAACAATTCACAACAGGAAGACTGTGAAACCAACTTAGATGCCCTTCAATGAAAGAATGGAGAAAATACTGTGGCATTTATACACAATGGAGTATTACTCTGCATTGAAAAATGAAAAAAATCATAGAATTTGGAGGGAAATGGATGGCATTAGAGCAGATTATGCTAAGTGAAGCTACCCAATCCTTAAAAAACAAATGCCAAATGCCATCTTTGATATACGCAGAGTAACTAAGAACAGAGGAGAGACAAAGAGCATGACAAGATGATTAACATTAAACCGGGATGAGAGGTGGAAAGGAAAGGGAGAGAGAAGGAAAATTGCATGGAATTGGAAGGAGACCCTCAGGGTTATATAAAATTACATACAAGAGAAAGTGAGGGGAAAGGGAAAAATAATACAAGGGGGACAAATTTATTACAGTAGAGGGGGTAGAGAGAGAAGAGGGGAGGGGCGGGGAGGGGAGGGGGATAATAGAGGATAGGAAAGGCAGCAGAATTCAATAGACACTAGTATGGCAATATGTGAATCAATAGATGTGTAAATGATGTGATTCTGTAATCTGCACATGGGATAAAAATGGGAGTTCATAATGCACTTGAATCAAAGTGTGAAATATGATATAACAACAACTATGTAATGTTTGAACAATTATAAATAAAAATGAAAAAAAATAAAACTAACTACGGTGAATAATGCATGAAATCCTAATATTTCTACAGTAACTGAACCAGTTTAACATCAATGCAAGTAGATTCCTATGGGACATGATGTGTACTTTGACCTTCATTTTTATTCAACACTGGTACATTACTATTTCATCAGTTTATGCACATCACATGATATATATTTCATCCACAATTTAGCAAAGTTATAGGCATTTGTTTCACTTTCAATCAATTCCTGCTTTGAACACATGGATTCCTCCATATTTCTTGACTGGTCTTTTCATGAGACTTCCTTCCAAACACATTACTTTCGATTTCCATAAACACTTTTGAAACAAAACTCACACACACTTCATGATAAACAATAACCCTAAGATTACCATTATATGTGTAACTGGTTGGAGTGAAGGATTGTATGTCAATATATGATTTCCTATATATTTTAAGATATCAATTCAATCCATTATTTAAAGTGAAAAAAGTTATATTATTTATTCACACTAAGGTCTATTCATGCATTATCTCTATATTCGTAGACACAGGGTACACCACTTGGTACCCACAATACTAATTTATGTGTCCTCAAATATTGCTCCCAGAAATGGTGGAAGAAATACACATATCATATGATCTACATATATATTTGATCACAATAATTTTCTGGGCACAAAATGCAAAGGTCACACTTATGATTGTACCAAATCCTAAATGGAAAGTGAACATGGCTTACTAAAAACATCCATATCCAGGTTGCCTAATGCTTTCAAATGTCATTCCTATTGGTGACTACATATTTGTTTCTTCCTAAGATTATGTACTCAATCTCAACCCTGTTGAAAATGTCTAATCCTATCACTCACTATATAATTGCCTCATTTCATAATGTCTCTATTGATATTTCCCTTCCTACATATTTTCCCCAGTTAATCATTGTGACTGACTCTTCACATGTGCTGACATTTACATTCACTCTATAACCGAAACCCTATTGCTACAGAAATTTTTGTCCAAATTTTATACTCACTCTTTTTTATAAACCTACCGACTATCTTCCTAATCCCACCGACTATCTCAATTTGAGTGGATGTTCTCTTCTAAAATCAAACATCCAAGGTATAAGGTCCTATGCCATTGATTATCAATTTATCTGAGACATCTGTGTAGAACGTAATTAAAAGCTAAGTATCCCAATCAAGGGCCTAATGCCCTTCTGGGCTTCAAATCTTACCAACATTTCTGTTTTCATACTTATATTTCACCTCTATAATCTTATAAATATCGCAGGTTCCCAATACTATTAATCATCCTGCAGGATGATTCGTAATCCAAATTGAACATGTTAATAACCCTAACCATACACTCTTCCCTCAATCTAACGTTACAGAAGAGCAGCAAGAGAGTTCATCTTACAATACAGGAATGTAGGGGATCTGCCTCCTGCTGAGAACCTCAAAGGTCCATGCAGATTTGATCCCTGGAGAAGATTAGGCAGCTATGAAGGACCTGAGAGAGCAAAAGTCATCTTCCATTGCAAACAACCATTCCAGAATGAAGGGTTTTGTTTGAATAAGCCTCTCTTCTTAATGTAGAGAAGATGGACCATACCAGGCATGTGTGGAGAGCTGTTCCTGGGTGCCTATGGTTGATATACCATTCTAACATATGAAAGTGTCACAGGAAGTAAGGGCTGCCTCCATCTCATAGGACTATTGGAAGCTACTGTTAGGACAAAGTGGTTGCCAAGGCAGTGACCTCATTAAATTCCTGAAGGAAGTAATCTCACCTCACTTCCTTGGTGATGAAACTCTCTGAACTTGGGATCTGGGAAGCCAGGCACGCAGAGCCAGTCCCATTCCCAGTCCCAGTGGTCTCACTTGTTTGGACTTAATAAGGACAGAGTCAGTCTTTCTTCGTACCTACTGATGTGAGGATGGACAAATGTCAGGAAAGCTCTGAAGAGAGGCCTTTCCTGAGAAAGCAGGTAGTGGCTCACAGCTGGCTAGTGACAACTTCACAGATTGGGCCAATGAGAACATATCTGACACAGGACAGGCGATTTTATCAGAACATAGTATGGCCCACCTGTCAGAGGACACTCCTGATAGTCACAGACCTACTTGGGGGAAGGAGCTGCCTTTGTGTGTGTGGGTGTGGGTTTGAGGTTTTGTCTCATGTTCTGAGAATAGGTAGGAAAGGCGGTTTGTTTGTTTTGGAGTGAACTGTTTCTGGTAAGTCGTTTGACAAGGCCAGTGTCTCTTTGTCTGTGTATCCCACTGTGTCCGTGGTTTTAGACATTAGAAAAGAGAATAAATCATTGTATGTGTCCTGACTAGTAGAAAGCTTCCCAAGATTCATCTTGCCCAATTTATGAATGGACTGTGGCTTGACTTATGGGTGGGCAACTCCTACAATCTTGCTAAGGTCCTGTTTTCTTCCTGAATTCTGGCCAATTTCCAGAATAGTCTCATTGTTTTGTGTCCAAAATATGTACCACCTCCAAGCTCTGAGACTTGGCCATGTACTGGATTGCTGAAAGGAATGGGAGCATCTAAGAAAACTCAGATATGAGTGTGACCAGAAAATTCTAATGGAGAAACCCTGCTTTGGGCCTTTTGCTTACCAATTGTTCTGTTGCCCTGAATGTCAGAACGTCTTTGCCTCAGGCCACACCTTTGTAGAGTCAAAAGAAATAGTTTTCAAATAGAAATGAATGGGCATCACCTGTGGCTCTTTGCTTAATTGCTTTGGAAAGGGATGTGTCTGAATCAGCTTTTTGGCCCTGTGTGAGGCTGTGGCTTAGATTCTTAGCACCTGATGGATCTAAAGAAAGATCCCATGTGTGCATCCAAAACCAAAATGGACAAAAGAGCATTCATTTTGGATGAAGTCTCTCGCATTCCTCTGTAAGGTTCCTGACATTCATCAAGTGAGAATAGTGATCATTTGGTTTAAATGTGTTCCTCAAAACCCTGCAGAGGATAGCCCATAAGTGCTTGATTTTTCTCATGACTCCAAATCACATAAAGACTCTAAACCCCACAGTCAGTAGGCCTAAAATTGGAGAAGCAGTGCCATCTTAATGGCCGGCCAATTTGATCACTCCTGGTTCACTGGAAGGATGTCCAGGCCACACTGATTTTAGGCAAATGAGGGGCAAGGGTGGTTATTTTGGACACTGTCTTGGGCAGCACCCCTCATGGAAACCTCCAGCCAGAGGTTATGATGAGTGGGTATATAGAAAAGATGAGTGACATGTGGGAGTGTTTTGGATTTAATTGTGGATATTTGTGTGGCAGTTGGAAGACATAACTGGGTCTACCTGGGCTTGAACTTTGGTGTGATTCCCCTTAGAGACTGAGTTCAGAAACTGACCTCAGAAAAGTATTGCCATGTATTGTGTTGGGATTAAAGAGGCCATGTATGAGAGTCACCCTTGGAAACTGAGATCTAGCCCCAGAGTGGCTTTGCACAGAGCACTGGGAATCTCAGCCAAGGTATCACATGATTTCATTCGAAAGACTTGGCAGCCATATTTGAGAGTCAAAACACACATGGAACTCACATTGTAGACCTCAATGGGCCTGGCTTAATGTGACCTTTTGTCCACTCTTTGAGAAGCCTTGCCTGTGAGGGTTCTTCAGAGCTTTCATTGAAATAATCTTCCTCACCATTTAATGGTTCCTGAAAAAATTGAAACCCACAGTGCTTCCAACTTCATCCTTGTAAAATGTCTAGGTAAATACCATGAAATTTTTGAAATTCCCATGACTAGGTTGCACTAGAGAACCTTTGGATGTCCTGCTGCTGATCATGGATGTACCTGACAGTGCCTTGCTTGACTGGGTTTTATGAAAATGGTGTACAACAGAGGTCCCAGTAAGTTTCAGCCTCCTAAGAAGTGGGCCTAGAGTTGTGGTGGGCAGGAGTGTGATAAAACTTCTGTGTTGGAGCAATTTGTATCTTCCATTGGCTTAATAATGGCTTGTGGCTTACATGGTGCAGCCAGCAGACCCTTATAAGTAAAGGCATCTGGTTATATGGAGAGGATTCAGGGCAATGTTCAGAATCAGGTTGCTATGGACAAGGATGCAATGGGGCAAGCTTTGAGGGATAGAAGATTGGTTGGTGCATTTTCCTGCAGACCGTGACCCAGTACACGTGACAGAACTCCCTCCAGCACTGTGTCCCAGTTGAACTCCTTCTATTTTATGAAGCAAAAACCAAACTACCAGTGCAGCAGCAAAAACCCCACAAAAAGTGTAGGAGGGCCAAATGGCTTCACAGTTCAACGGGGAGACACTTAGACCCCAGAGGCCACAGTTTACCTAAAAAGAAAAATATCAGCACTGCTGCCTCATGTTCATTGAAACATCAGAAACAATGTCCTCCAGGTCTCATAGATGCAGACGCAGCTTTGATGGTCTCACTACAAAGGAAGCCAAATCTCCTGACAACAACATATATTTAAGTGCCCTATCTCAAGGCAGTTTCTCAAAAAGTTTTTAGGCCAGCAGAGCTCCATGTTTGTGGAGTGTTTACCCTGTCCCTTGCTTTTGGAAACTCCTCTACCACCTCCAAGGTTGTAAACTCCTGAGCATTTTCCATTCCAGATATGTGTTCACTGATTTTCTAACACTTCTCCTCTACTTGTGTCTTACTTGGGGTGAAGGTAATGTCAAGGCATTGTTCTGGATGAGAGTGGGAGGATATTTGTGCAGCATATATATGCATACAAATTGGATTCATTTTCCAATTTTCATTTTGAAATATTGAATCCCTGACACTAACCCATACCTACTAGACTCAAACAACTCATCCTAATATGATAGAGAAAAATAACCCAAACCTATAGAAATACAAGCAGTTCATTGGAGGCATGTTGTATAGTTGGACTTGCCTTTTGCATTATATAAGGTAAAAGTTATAAATTTAGTCAATTTTTAATCGAAGAAGTTCTCCATAAGTTTTTAAACTTAAAAAATACGAGAATTCTTGTTTCCCTTTCTCTTTAGCCTATTCACACTTGTATATTTATATGCACATATAGAATCCTACCAAGTATCACACGTACATTTTGAGGTGGCTGACTTGGCATATACAAACTGTGAGAAGAGTTCACACCTCCTAAACGCTGTTGGAACTGAAAATTCAACCTATAGGGGAGCTTCCTAGTAGAAGAACATTATACATAAATTCATGTTCAGTAAAATAAATATTTTTGCATCTGTGGGTGATATATATTTACTGATGAATTTCTATTGCCATTTATATTGCTTCTTTTAAATGTCTGTCAGTGTTTTGTGTGTTTGTGTGTGTGTGTGTGTGTGTGTGTGTGTAATATATCTGTACACTCTGCAGATTTTTCAAAATATGAAATATATGTGTCTAATGTAAACTCTCTAAATTCATTCATGTTCATGTATGTGGATTTATAATCAACTTTTCACAAGATTATAATCAGAAATATTCATCCACCTGAAATACATATTTATTTCCTGGTACTGAAAACTAACTTCAGTGAATGGTGCATACAAATCCTAATTATTCTACAGTAACTGACCCAGTCTAACATCAATGCAAGTAGATTCCTATGGGACATGATATGTAATTTGACGTTCATATGTACTCAACACTGGTACATTATTATTTCTTCAGTTTTTGCACATTTTAAGTTATACACTTCATCCACAAGTTCACAAATTAATAGGCATTTGTTTCAACTTTAATCACTTCTTGCTTCAGAACACATGTATTGGCAGGGTTTCTTGACTGGTCTTTTCATGAGACTTCTTTCCAAACACATTATTTTTGATTTCCATAATCACTTTTGAAGCAAAACTCACACACTCTTCATGATAAACCAAACAATAATATTTCCATTAGATATATAACTGGTTGGAATGAATGATTGTATATCAATATACGATTTCCTGTAATTTTTCAGATATCAATTCAATTCATTATATAAAGTTCAAAAAAGTTATATTATTTATTCACAGTATGGTCTATTCATGCTTTATCTCTATCTTAATAGACACAGGGTACACCTCTTTGTACCCCCAATTCTAATTTTAAATCTTCAATATATTGCTCCCAGAAATGGTGAAGGAAATACTCATGTCACCTCATTATCACAGTAATATTCTGGACAAAAAATGGAAAGGTCATACTTATGATTGTACCAAAGCCTAAATGGAAAGTGAACATGGATTACTAAAAACATCCATGTCCAGGTTGTCTAATGCTGTCAATTGTCAATCCTATTGGTGACTACATATTTGTTTTTTCCTAATTTATATATTCAAACTCAACCCTGTTGAAAATGTCTAATTCTATCCCTCACTTTATACTTTGCCTGATTTCGTAATGTTTCCATTGATATCTGCTTTTCTACACATTTTCCCCAGTTCATCATAGTGACTGACTCTTCATATATGCTGATATTTACATTCACTCTATAACCGAAAGTCTATTGCTAAAGAACTTTTGGTCCAAATCCTATACTCATTCTTCTTCCTAAACCTACTGACTATCTTCCTAATACTACTGAATATGCCTTTTTGACTGGATGTTCTCTTCTAAATTCAATCATCCAATGTACAAGGTCCTAGGCCATTGTATATCGAATTATCTGAGACATCTTTGCAGAACATAATTCAAAGCTAAGTATCCCAATCAAGGGCAAAATTCTTCTGGGCTTCAAATCATAACAAGGTTTCTCTTTTCATAATTATATTTCACCTCTATATTCTTGTAAATATTGCAGGTTCCCAATACCATTATTAATCGAACAGAATCAAACCTGTTTTTAACCCCAAGTATACACTGTTCCCTCAATCATTTTACAGAAGAGCAGGGACAGAGTGGTTCTTACAATACAGGAAAGTTGGAGACCTTCCTCCTGATGAGAACCTCAAATATCCATGCAAAAATGATACCTGGAGAAGTTGTAGGCAGGTATGAAGCACCTAAGAGAGAAAAAGTCATCTTCCATGGCAAACAACCTGGTCAGGATGAAGGGATGTGTCTGAATCTGCCTCTCTATTCTTATTGTAGAGAAGGTGGACCAAACCAGGCCTGAGTGGAGAGCTGTTCCCAGGTGCCAATGGTTGATATACATTCTACCTAATAAAAGTGTCAAAGGAAGTAGGGGCAACCTCCATCTTATGTTACCCTTGGAAGCAACTGTTAGGACAAAGTGGTTGCCAAGGCGGTGACCTCATTCAGTTTCAAAGAATGTGACATCCCTCATTTCCTTGGTGATGGAAATCTCTGAACTTGGTATCCAAGAAGGCAGGCACCCAAGGCAGTCCCAGTCCCAGTCCCAGTGGGCTCACTTGTTTGGATTTACCAAGGACAGAGTCAGTTTTCTTGGTACCTAATGATGTGAGGATGGCCAAATGCCAGGAGAGCTCTGAAGATGGACCTTTCCTGAGAAAACAGGTAGTGGCTAACCACTTTTTCCTGACATCTTCACAGAGTTGGTCAAGGAAACAAGATCTGAGAGAAGACAGGCCATTTCGGGGGAACATAGTATGGCTCACCAGTCAGAGGACACTCCGGATAGTGACAGACCTACTTGGGGGAAGGAGGTGTCTTTGTGGGAGTGGGTGTGGGTCTGTAGTTTTGTCTCATGTTCTGAGAATAGATAGGAAAGGCGGTTTGTTTGGTTTGGAGTGGACAGTTTCTAGTAAGTCATTTGACACGGCGAGTGTTTCTGTTTCTGTGTATCCCACTGTGTCCGTTGTTGTAGACATTAGAAAAGAGAATGCATTAATGGATGTGTCCTGTCTAGTATAAAACTTCCCATAATTCATCCTGCCCAACATATGAATGGACTGCAGCTTGTCTTATCGATGTGCAATACCTGCTATCTTTCTAAGTTGTTGTTTTCTTCCTGAATTCTGGCCACTCTCCAGAATAGGCTCATGGATTTGTGTCCAAAATATGTACCACCTCCAAGCTCTGTGACATGGCCATGTACAGGATAGCTGAAGAGAATGGCGAGCATCTCAGAAAACTCAGATATCAGTGTGACCTGGAAAGTCTCAGTGCAGAAACCCCGCTTTGGGCCTTTTCTTACTTATTGTTGTGTTGCACTGAATGTCAGGAAGGTCTTTGCCTCAGGCCACCCCTTTGTGAAGCCTGAAGAAAACAGTTTTCAAATGGAAATGAATGGGCCTCACCTGTGGCTCTTTGCTTAATTGCTTTGGAAAGGGATGTGTCTTATCAGCCTCTTGGACCTGTGTGGGGCTGTGACTTAGGTTCTCAGCACCTGATGGATCTTAAGAATGATCCCATGTGAGCTTCCAAAACCAAAATAGCATAAAATATCATTCATTGTGGATGAAGTCTCTTGCCTTCCTCTGTTAGGTTCCTGGACTCCATCAAATGAGAATAGGAAGTCTTTGGGTTAAATGAGTTCTTCAAAGCCCTGCAGAGGTACTTGTGTTTTCGCATGACTCTAAATCACCTAAAGAATCGATACCTAAAATCAGTATGCCTCAAATTGGAGAAACACAGAAGTATTAAAGGCAGGCTTATTTGTTCACTCCTGGTTCACAGAAACGGTGTCCAGGCTACCATGACTTTAGGCAAATGAGGGGCAAAGGAGCTGATTTTGAACACTGTCTTGGGCTGCGCCCCTCATGGAAACCTCCAGCCAGAAGTTAAGATGATTGACTATATGGAATAAGATGAGGGCCATGTGGGAGTGTTTTGGTTTTAATGTTGCTCATTTGTGTGGCATTGGAATAAATGATTGGGTCCACGTGGGCTTGAACTCTGTTGTGATTCCCCTTAGAGACTGGGTTTTGAAAGTGAACTCAGGGAAACATTGTCATGAATTTTGTTGGGATTTTAAGAGGCCAAGCATGAAAGTCACTCTTGGAAACTGAGACCTAGACCCCGGGTGGATTTCCACAGAGGTCTGGGAATCTCAGCAAGGATATTACATTATTTTATTCTTAAAGAAATGGCAGCCATAGTTGAGAGTCAAAACACACATGGACATCACATTGTAGACCTCAATGGGCCTGGCCTAATGTGACCTTTTGTCCACTCTTTGGGAAGCCTTGCCTGTGAGAGTTCTCCAGAGATTTCATTGAAATGAACTTCCTCACCATTTAATGTTTGCTGAATGAATTGAAACCCACAGTGCCTCCAACTTCATGCTTGAAAAATGGCTAGATAAATACCATGAAATTTTTGAAATTCCTATGACCAGGTGGCACTGGAGAAACATTGGATGTCCTGTTGCTGATCATGAGTATACCAGACAGTGCCTTGATTTACTGAGTTTCATGAAAATGGTGTAGAACAGAGATGCCAGTATGTTGGAGCCTGCTGAGTAGTGGTTCTAGAGCAGTGGTGGGGAGGTGTTTGATAAAACATCCGTGGTAGGGCCATGTGGATCTACCATTGGATTCCAAATGGCTTGTAACTGACATGGTGCAGCCAGCAGATCCTTATATGTAAAGGCATCTTGTTATATGGAGAGTTAGCAGAGAAATATTAAGAATCAGGTTGATATGGACAAGGGGACAATGGGGCAAGCTGTGAGAGATAGAAGCATAGTTGGTGCATTCTCTTGCAGACCCTGACCCACCACATATGACAGAACTCCCTCCAGCACTGTGTCCCAGTTTATCTCTTAGTATTTCGTGAAACAAATACCAAACTCACAGTGCAGTAGCAAAAACACCACAAAAAGAGGAGAAGGAACAAATGGCTTCACAGTCCACACGGGGAGACACTTAGTCCCCAGTGGCCTCAGTTTACCTACAAAAAGAGGATTCAGCACTGCTTCAGCTTGTTCATTGGAAAATAAGAAACCATGTCCTCCAGGTCACATAGATGCAGACCCAGCTTTGATGGTCTCACTACAAAGGAAGCCAAATCTCCTGAAAACAACGTATATTTCAAGTGCGGAAGCTCAGAGGCAGTTTCTCAAAAAGTTTTTAGGCCAGCAGAGCTCCATGTTTGTGGAGTGTTGACCCTGTCCCCTAGTTTTGGAAACTCCTCTACCATCTCCAAGGTTGTGAACTCCTGAGCATTTTCCATTCCAGATATGTATTCACTGATTTTGTAACTCTTCTCCTCTAATTTTGTCTTACTCGGGGTGAAGGTAATGTGAAAGCATTTTTCTGGATGAGAGCGGGAGGATATTTGTGCAGCCTATATTTACATACACATTGGATTCATTTTCCAATTTTCCATTCGAAGTACTGAATCCCTGACACTAACCCATACGTAGTAGACTCAGACTATTCATCCTAATATAATGGGGGAAATTAACACAACACAATGGAAATGCAAGCACTTCAGAGTAGACATGTTGTATAGTTGGACTCGACATTTGCATTATATAAGGTAGGGGTTATAAATCTAGTCAAATTTTAATTGAAATATTCTCCATGTGTTTTTAAACTTAACAAATATGTGAATTCTTGTTTCCATCTTCTGTAGCCTCTTCACACATGTATATTTATATGCATATATAGAATCCTACCAGGTATCACACGTACATTTTTGTGAGGTGGCAGTCTTGGCAGATACAAATTGTGAGAAGTGTTCACTCTTCCTAAATGCTATTGGAAATGAAAATTCAACCTATAAAAGAGGGTCCTAGTAGAACAACTTAATACATAAACTCATGTTCAGTAAAATAAATATTTTTGCCTCTGTGGATGATATATATTTACTGATGAATTCAGATTGGCATTTATATTGGTACTTTTTAATGTCTGTGAGTGTTGTGTGTGTGTATGTGTTTGTGTGTGTGTGTGTATATATATATATACAGATATATAGATATATAGATATAGATAGATAGATAGATAGATATAGGTATAGATATAGATATAGATATACTCTCCAAATTTTTCAAAATATAAAATATATGTGTCTAATATACACTCTCTATATCATTCATGTTCATGTATGTGGATTTGTTATCAAGTTTTCACAAGATTATAATCAGAAATATTCATCCACCTGAAATACATATTTGTTTTGTAGTACTGAAAACTAACTTCAGTGAAAGGTGCATACAAATCCTAATTAACAACAGTAACTGACCCAGTCTAACATCAATGCAAGTAGACTCCTATGGGACATGATATGTAATTTGTCATTCATTTGTATTCGACACTGGTACATTATTGTTTCTTCAGTTTTTGCACATCATAGGATATACATTTCATCCACAAGTTCACAAATTAATAGGCATTTATTTCAACTTTAATCACTTCTTGCTTCAGAACACATGTATTGTCAGGGTTTTTTTACTGGTCTTTTCATGAGACTTCTTTCCAAACACATTATTTTGAATTTCCATAATCATTTTGAAGCAAAACTCACACACTCTTCATGATAAACCAAAACACTAATATTTCCATTAGATATATAACTGGTTGGAATGAATGATTGTATATCAATATACGATTTCCTTTAATTGTTCAGATATCAGTTCAATTCATTATTTAAAGTTCAATAAAGTTATATTATTTATTCACAGTATGGTCTATTCATGCTTTTTCTCTATTTTCATAGTAACGGGGTACACCTCTTTGTAACCACGATTCTAATTTTACATCTTCAATATATTGCTCCCAGAAATGGTGAAAGAAATACTCATGTCACCTCATTATCACAGTAATATTCTGGACAAAAAATGGAAAGGTCACACTTATGATTGTACCAAAGCCTAAATGGAAAATGAACATGGATTTCTAAAAACATCCATGTCCAGGTTGCCTAATGCTGTCAAATGTTAATCCTATTGGTGACTACATATTTGTTTTTTCCTAATTTATATTTTCAAACTCAACCCTGTTGAAAATGTCTACTTCTATCACTCACTTTATACTTTGCCTGATTTCGTAATGTTTCTATTGATATCTGCTTTTCTACATATTTTCCCCACTTCAACATAGTGACTGACTCTTCATATGTGCTGACATTTACATTCACTCTGTAACCGAAAGTCTATTGCTAAAGAACTTTTGGTCCAAATCCTATACTCACTCTTCTTCCTAAACCTACCGACTATCTTCCTAATCCTACTGAATATCTCGTTGACTGGATGTTCTCTTCTAAATTCAATCATCCAATGTACAAGGTCCTATACCATTGTATATTGAAATATCTGAGACATCTTTGCAGAACATAATTCAAAGCTAAGTATCCCAATCAAGGGCAAAACCCTTCTGGGCTTCAAATCATACGTAGATTTCTGTTTTCATACTTATATTTCACCTCTATATTCTTGTAAATATTGCAGGTTCCAAATACCATTATTCATCGCACAGAATCATTCGTCACCAAATCAAACCTGTTTTTAACCCCAAGTATACACTGTTTCCTCAATCATTTTACAGAAGTGCAGGGACAGAGTGGTTCTGACAATACAGGAAATTTGGGGACCTTCCACCTGATGAGAACCTCAAATGTCCATGCAAAAATGATACCTGGAGAAGTTGTAGGCAGGTATGAAGCACCTGAGAGAGCAAAAGTCATCTTCCATGGCAAACAACCTGGTCAGGATGAAGGGATGTGTCTGAATCTGCCTCTCTCTTCTTATTGTAGACAAGGTGGAACAATCCAGGCCTGAGTGGAGAGCTGTTCCTGGGTGCCAATGGTTGATATACATTCTACCTTATGAAAGTGTCACAGGAAGTAGGGGAAACCTCCATCTTATGTAACCCTTGGAAGCAACTGTTAGGACAAAGTGGTTGCCAAGCCGGTGACCTCATTCAGTTCCAAAGAATGTGACATACCTCATTTCCTTGGTGATGGAACTCTCTGAACTTGGTATCCAAGAAGCCAGGCACCCAGAGGCAGTCCCAGTCCCAGGCCCAGTGGGCTCACTTGTTTGGATTTACCAAGGACAGAGTCAGTTTTCTTGGTACCTAATGATGTGAGGATGGCCAAATGCCAGGAGAGCTCTGAAGATGGACCTTTCCTGAGAAAACAGGTAGTGGCTAACCATTTTTTCCTGACATCTTCACAGAGTTGGTCAAGGAAACAAGATCTGAGAGAAGACAGGCCATTTCGGGGGAACATAGTATGGCCCACCAGTCAGAGGACACTCCGGATAGTCACAGACCTACTTGGGGGAAGGAGGTG
This sequence comes from Callospermophilus lateralis, assembly GCF_048772815.1. Taxonomy (NCBI): domain Eukaryota; kingdom Metazoa; phylum Chordata; class Mammalia; order Rodentia; family Sciuridae; genus Callospermophilus; species Callospermophilus lateralis. The sequence continues at coordinate 11,203 of NW_027513246.1, read as the reverse complement.
CCTTTGTGGGAGTGGGTGTGGGTTTTTTGTTTTGTCTCATGTTCTGAGAATAGATCGAAAAGGCGGTTTGTTTGGTTTGGAGCAGACAGTTTCTAGTAAGTCATTTGACAAGGCGAGTGTTTCTGTTTCTGTGTATCCCACTGTGTCCGTTGTTGTAGACATTAGAAAAGAGAATGCATTAATGGATGTGTCCTGTCTAGTATAAATCTTCCCATTATTCATCCTGCCCAACATATGAATGGACTGCAGCTTGTCTTATCGATGTGCAACACCTGCTATCTTTCTAAGTTGTTGTTTTCTTCCTGAATTCTGGCCACTCTCCAGAATAGGCTCATGGATTTGTGTCCAAAATATGTACCACCTCCAAGCTCTGTGACATGGCCATGTACAGGATAGCTGAAGAGAATGGCGAGCATCTCAGAAAACTCAGATATCAGTGTGACCTGGAAAGTCTCAGTGCAGAAACCCCGCTTTGGGCCTTTTCTTACTTATTGTTGTGTTGCACTGAATGTCAGGAAGGTCTTTGCCTCAGGCCACCCCTTTGTGAAGCCTGAAGAAAACAGTTTTCAAATGGAAATGAATGGGCCTCACCTGTGGCTCTTTGCTTAATTGCTTTGGAAAGGGATGTGTCTTATCAGCCTCTTGGACCTGTGTGGGGCTGTGACTTAGGTTCTCAGCACCTGATGGATCTTAAGGATGATCCCATGTGAGCTTCCAAAACCAAAATAGCATAAAATATCATTCATTGTGGATGAAGTCTCTTGCCTTCCTCTGTTAGGTTCCTGGACTCCATCAAATGAGAATAGGAAGTCTTTGGTTTAAATGAGTTCTTCAAAGCCCTGCATAGGTGCTTGTGTTTTCGCATGACTCTAAATCACCTAAAGAATCCATACCTAAAATCAGTAGGCCTCAAATTGGAGAAACACAGAAGTATTAACGGCAGGCTTATTTGTTCACTCCTGGTTCACAGAAACGGTGTCCAGGCTACCCTGACTTTAGGCAAATGAGGGGCAAAGGAGCTGATTTTGAACACTGTCTTGGGCTGCGCCCCTCATGGAAACCTCCAGCCAGAAGTTAAGATGATTGACTATATGGAATAAGATGAGGGCCATGTGGGAGTGTTTTGGTTTTAATGTTGCTCATTTGTGTGGCATTGGAATAAATGATTGGGTCCACGTGGGCTTGAACTCTGTTGTGATTCCCCTTAGAGACTGGGTTTTGAAAGTGAACTCAGGGAAACATTGTCATGAATTTTGTTGGGATTTTAAGAGGCCAAGCATGAAAGTCACTCTTGGAAACTGAGACCTAGACCCCGGGTGGATTTCCACAGAGGTCTGGGAATCTCAGCAAGGATATTACATTATTTTATTCTTAAAGAAATGGCAGCCATAGTTGAGAGTCAAAACACACATGGACATCACATTGTAGACCTCAATGGGCCTGGCCTAATGTGACCTTTTGTCCACTCTTTGGGAAGCCTTGCCTGTGACAGTTCTCCAGAGATTTCATTGAAATGAGCTTCCTCACCATTTAATGTTTGCCGAATGAATTGAAACCCACAGTGCCTCCAACTTCATGCTTGAAAAATGGCTAGATAAATACCATGAAATTTTTGAAATTCCTATGACCAGGTGGCACTGGAGAAACATTGGATGTCCTGTTGCTGATCATGAGTATACCAGACAGTGCCTTGATTTACTGAGTTTCATGAAAATGGTGTAGAACAGAGATGCCAGTAATTTGGAGCCTGCTGAGTAGTGGGTCTAGAGCAGTGGTGGGGAGGTGTTTGATAAAACATCCGTGGTAGGACCATGTGCATCTACCATTGGATTCCAAATGGCTTGTAACTGACATGGTGCTGCCAGCAGACCCTTATATGTAAAGGCATCTTGTTATATGGAGAGTTTTAAGAGGAAAATTAAGAATCAGGTTGATATGGACAAGGGGGCAATGGGGCAAGCTGTGAGAGATAGAAGCCTAGTTGGTGCATTCTCTTGCAGACCCTGACCCACCACACGTGACAGAACTCCCTCCAGCACTGTGTCCCAGTTTAGCTGCTAGTATTTCATGAAACAAATACCAAACTCACAGTGCAGCAGCCTAAACACCACAAAAAGTGGAGGAGGACCAAATGGCTTCACAGTCCACACGGGGAGACGGGGAGACACTTAGTCCCCAGTGGCCTCAGTTTACCAATAAAGAGAGGATTCAGCACTGCTTCATCTTGTTCATTGGAAAATAAGAAACCATGTCCTCCAGGTCACATAGATGCAGACCCAGCTTTGATGGTCTCACTACAAAGGAAGCCAAATCTCATGAAAACAACATATATTTCAAGTGCGGAAGCTCAGAGGCAGTTTCTCAAAAAGTTTTTAGGCCAGCAGAGTTACATGTTTGTGGAGTGTTTACCATGTCCCTTACTTTTGGAAACTCCTAAACCACCTCCAAGGTTGTGAACTCCTGAGCATTTTCCATTCCAGATATGTATTCACTGATTGTGTAACTCTTCTCCTCTAATTGTGTCTTACTTGTGGTGAAGGTAATGTCAAGGCATTGTTTTGGATGAGAGCGGGAGGATATTTGTGCAGCATATATTTACATACACATTGGATTCATTTTCCAATTTTTCATTCGAAGTACTGAATCCCTGACACTAACCCATACCTAGTAGACTCAGACTATTCATCCTAATATAATGGGGAAAATTAACCCAACACAATAGAAATACAAGCACTTCAGAGGAGACATGTTCTATAGTTGGACTTGACATTTGCATTATATAAGGTAGGAGTTATACATCTAGTCAAATTTTAATTGAAATATTCACCATGTGTTTGTAAACTTAACAAATATGTGAATACTTGTTTCCAATTTCTGTAGCCTATTCACACATGTATATTTATATGCATATATAGAATCCTACCAGGTATCACACGTACATTTCTGTAAGGTGGATGTCTTGGCAGATACAAATTGTGAGAAGTGTTCACTCCTCCTAAATGCTGTTGGAAATGAAAATTCAACCTATAAGAGAGCGTCCTAGAAGATCAACATTATACATAAACTCATGTTCAGTAACATAAATATTTTTGCATCTGTGGATGATATATATTTACTGATGAATTTCGATTAGCATTTATATTGGTACTTTTTAATGTCTGTGATTGTTGTGTGTGTGTGTGTGTGTGTGTGTGTGTGTGTGTGTATAGATATAGATATAGATATACTCTCCAAAGTTTTCCAAATATGAAATATATGTGTCAAGTATACACTCTCTAAATTCATTCATGTTCATGTATGTTGATTTATAATCAACTTTTCACAAGATTATAATCAGAAATATTCATCCACCTGAAATACATATTTGTTTCCTAGTACTGATTACTAACTTCAGTGAAGGGTGCATACAAATCCTAATTATTCTACAGTATCTGACCCAGTCTAACATCAATGCAAGTAGACTCCTATGGGACATGATATGTAATTTGTCATTCATTTGTATTCGACACTGGTACATTATTGTTTCTTCAGTTTTTGCACATCATTGGATATACATTTCATCCACAAGTTCACAAATTAATAGGCATTTTTTTCAACATTAATCACTTCTTGCTTCAGAACACATGTATTGTCAGGGTGTTGACTTGTCTTTTCATGAGACTTCTTTCCAAACACATTATTTTGAATTTCCATAATCATTTTGAAGCAAAACTCACACACTCTTCATGATAAACCAAAACACTAATATTTCCATTAGATATATAACTGGTTGGAATGAATGATTGTATATCAATATACAATTTCCTTTTATTTTTCAGATATCAGTTCAATTCATTATTTAAAGTTCAAAAAAGTTATATTATTTATTCACAGTATGGTCTATTCGTGGTTTTTCTCTATGTTCATAGAAACAGGGTACACCTATTTGTACCCCCGATTCTAATTTTACATCTTCAATATATTGCTCCCAGAAATGGTGAAAGAAATACTCATGTCACCTCATTATCACAGTAATATTCTGGACAAAAAATGGAAAGGTCACACTTATGATTGTACCAAAGCCTAAATGGAAAGTGAACATGGATTTCTAAAAACATCCATGTCCAGGTTGCCTAATGCTGTCAATTGTCACTCCTATTGGTGACTACATATTTGTCTTTTCCTAATTTATATATTGAAACTCAACCCTGTTGAAAATGTCTAATTCTATCCCTCACTTTATACTTTGCCTGATTTCGTAATGTTTCCATTGATATCTGCTTTTCTACATATTTTCCCCAGTTCAACATAGTGTCTGACTCTTCATATGTGCTGACATTTACATTCACTCTATCACCAAAAGTCTATTGCTAAAGAACTTTTGGTCCAAATCCTATACTCACTCGTCTTCCTAAACCTACCGACTATCTTCCTAATCCTACTGAATATCCCTTTTTGACTGGATGTTCTCTTCTAAATTCAATCATCCAATGTACAAGGTCCTATGCCATTGTATATCAAATTATCTGAGACATCTTTGCAGAACATAATTCAAAGCTAAGTATCCCAATCAAGGGAAAAACCCTTCTGGGCTTCAAAGCATACCTAGATTTCTTTTTTCATACTTATATTTCACCTCTATGTTCTTGTAAATATTGCAGGTTCCCAATCCCATTATTCATCGCACAGAATCATTCGTCACCAAATCAAACCTGTTTTTCACCCCAAGTATACACTGTTCCCTCAATCATTTTACAGAAGAGCAGGGACAGAGGGGTTCTTACAATACAGGAAAGTTGGGGATCTTCCACCAGATGAGAACCTCAAATGTCCATGCACAAATGATACCTGGAGAAGTTGTAGGCAGGTATGAAGCACCTGAGAGAGCAAAAGTCATCTTCCATGGCAAACAACCTGGTCAGGATGAAGGGATGTGTCTGAATCTGCCTCTCTCTTCTTATTGTAGACAAGGTGGAACAATCCAGGCCTGAGTGGAGAGCTGTTCCCGGGTGCCAATGGTTGATATACATTCTACCTTATGAAAGTGTCACAGGAAGTAGGGGAAACCTCCATCTTATGTAACCCTTGGAAGCAACTGTTAGGACAAAGTGGTTGCCAAGGCAGTGACCTCATTCAGTTCCAAAGAATGTGACATACCTCATTTCCTTGGTGATGGAACTCTCTGAACTTGGTATCCAAGAAGCCAGGCACCCAGAGGCAGTCCCAGTCCCAGGCCCAGTGGGCTCACTTGTTTGGATTTACCAAGGACAGAGTCAGTTTTCTTGGTACCTAATGATGTGAGGATGGCCAAATGCCAGGAGAGCTCTGAAGATGGACCTTTCCTGAGAAAACAGGTAGTGGCTAACCACTTTTTCCTGACATCTTCACAGATTTGGTCAAGGAAACAAGATCTGAGAGAAGACAGGCCATTTCGGGGGAACATAGTATGGCCCACCAGTCAGAGGACACTCCGGATAGTCACAGACCTACTTGGGGGAAAGAGGTGCCTTTGTGGGAGTGGGTGTGGGTTTGTTGTTTTGTCTCATGTTCTGAGAATAGATCGAAAAGGCGGTTTGTTTGGTTTGGAGCAGACAGTTTCTAGTAAGTCATTTGACAAGGCGAGTGTTTCTGTTTCTGTGTATCCCACTGTGTCCGTTGTTGTAGACATTAGAAAAGAGAATGCATTAATGGATGTGTCCTGTCTAGTATACATCTTCCCATAATTCATCCTGCCCAACATATGAATGGACTGCAGCTTGTCTTATCGATGTGCAACACCTGCTATCTTTCTAAGTTGTTGTTTTCTTCCTGAATTCTGGCCACTCTCCAGAATAGGCTCAGGGATTTGTGTCCAAAATATGTACCACCTCCAAGCTCTGTGACATGGCCATGTACTAGATAGCTGAAGAGAATGGCGAGCATCTCAGAAAACTCAGATTTCTGTGTGACCAGGAAAGTCTCAGTGCAGAAACCCTGCTTTGGGCCTTTTGCTTACTTATTGTTGTGTTGCACTGAATGTCAGGAAGGTCTTTGCCTCAGGCCACCCCTTTGTGAAGCTTGAAGAAAACAGTTTTCAAATGGAAATGAATGGGCCTCACCTGTGGCTCTTTGTTTAATTGCTTTGGAAAGGGATTTGTCTTTATCAGCCTCTTGGACCTGTGTGTGGCTGTGACTTAGATTCTCAGCACCTGATGGATCTTAAGAATGATCCCATGTTAGCTTCCAAAACCAAAATGGCAAAAAAATATCATTCATTGTGGATGAAGTCTCTTGCCTTCCTCTGTTAGGTTCCTGCACTCCAACAAATGAGAATAGGGATTCTTTGGATCAAATGAGTTCTTAAAGCCCTGCAGAGGTGCTTGTGTTTTCGCATGACTCTAAATCACCTAAAGAATCCATACCTAAAATCAGTAGGCCTCAAATTGGAGAAACACAGAAGTATTAACGGCAGGCTTATTTGTTCACTCCTGGTTCACAGCAACGGTGTCCAGGCTACCCTGACTTTAGGCAAATGAGGGGCAAACGAGCTGATTTTGGACACTGTCTTGGGCTGCGTCCCTCATGGAAACCTCCAGCCAGAGGTTAAGATGATTTACTATATGGAATAAGGTGAGGGCCATGTGGGAGTGTTTTGGTTTTAATGTTGGTCATTTGTGTGGCATTGGAAAAAATGACTGGGTCCACGTGGGCTTGAACTCTGGTGTGATTCCCCTTAGACACTGGGTTTTGGAACTGAACTCAGAGAAGCATTGCCATGAATTTTGTTGGGATTTTAAGAGGCCACGCATGAAAGTCGCTCTTGGAAACTGAGACCTAGGCCCCGGGTAGATTTCCACAGAGGCCTGGGAATCTCAGCAAGGATATCACATGATTTTATTCTTAAAGAAATGGCAGCCATAATTGAGAGTCAAAACACACATGGACCTCACATTGTTGACCTCAATGGGCCTGGCCTAATGTGACGTTTTGTCCATTCTTTGGGAAGCCTTGCCTGTGACAGTTCTCCAGAGATTTCATTGAAATGAGCTTCCTCACCATTTAATGTTTGCCGAATGAATTGAAACCCACAGTGCCTCCAACTTCATGCTTGAAAAATGGCTAGATAAATACCATGAAATTTTTGAAATTCCTATGACCAGGTGGCACTGGAGAAACATTGGATGTCCTGTTGCTGATCATGAGTATACCAGACAGTGCCTTGATTTACTGAGTTTCATGAAAATGGTGTAGAACAGAGATGCCAGTAATTTGGAGCCTGCTGAGTAGTGGGTCTAGAGCAGTGGTGGGGAGGCGTTTGATAAAACATCCGTGGTAGGACCATGTGCATCTACCATTGGATTCCAAATGGCTTGTAACTGACATGGTGCTGCCAGCAGACCCTTATATGTAAAGGCATCTTGTTATATGGAGAGTTTTAAGAGGAAAATTAAGAATCAGGTTGATATGGACAAGGGGGCAATGGGGCAAGCTGTGAGAGATAGAAGCCTAGTTGGTGCATTCTCTTGCAGACCCTGACCCACCACACGTGACAGAACTCCCTCCAGCACTGTGTCCCAGTTTAGCTGCTAGTATTTCATGAAACAAATACCAAACTCACAGTGCAGCAGCCTAAACACCACAAAAAGTGGAGGAGGACCAAATGGCTTCACAGTCCACACGGGGAGACGGGGAGACACTTAGTCCCCAGTGGCCTCAGTTTACCAATAAAGAGAGGATTCAGCACTGCTTCATCTTGTTCATTGGAAAATAAGAAACCATGTCCTCCAGGTCACATAGATGCAGACCCAGCTTTGATGGTCTCACTACAAAGGAAGCCAAATCTCATGAAAACAACATATATTTCAAGTGCGGAAGCTCAGAGGCAGTTTCTCAAAAAGTTTTTAGGCCAGCAGAGTTACATGTTTGTGGAGTGTTTACCATGTCCCTTACTTTTGGAAACTCCTAAACCACCTCCAAGGTTGTGAACTCCTGAGCATTTTCCATTCCAGATATGTATTCACTGATTGTGTAACTCTTCTCCTCTAATTGTGTCTTACTTGTGGTGAAGGTAATGTCAAGGCATTGTTTTGGATGAGAGCGGGAGGATATTTGTGCAGCATATATTTACATACACATTGGATTCATTTTCCAATTTTTCATTCGAAGTACTGAATCCCTGACACTAACCCATACCTAGTAGACTCAGACTATTCATCCTAATATAATGGGGAAAATTAACCCAACACAATAGAAATACAAGCACTTCAGAGGAGACATGTTCTATAGTTGGACTTGACATTTGCATTATATAAGGTAGGAGTTATACATCTAGTCAAATTTTAATTGAAATATTCACCATGTGTTTGTAAACTTAACAAATATGTGAATACTTGTTTCCAATTTCTGTAGCCTATTCACACATGTATATTTATATGCATATATAGAATCCTACCAGGTATCACACGTACATTTCTGTAAGGTGGATGTCTTGGCAGATACAAATTGTGAGAAGTGTTCACTCCTCCTAAATGCTGTTGGAAATGAAAATTCAACCTATAAGAGAGCGTCCTAGAAGATCAACATTATACATAAACTCATGTTCAGTAACATAAATATTTTTGCATCTGTGGATGATATATATTTACTGATGAATTTCGATTAGCATTTATATTGGTACTTTTTAATGTCTGTGATTGTTGTGTGTGTGTGTGTGTGTGTGTGTGTGTGTGTGTATAGATATAGATATAGATATACTCTCCAAAGTTTTCCAAATATGAAATATATGTGTCAAGTATACACTCTCTAAATTCATTCATGTTCATGTATGTTGATTTATAATCAACTTTTCACAAGATTATAATCAGAAATATTCATCCACCTGAAATACATATTTGTTTCCTAGTACTGATTACTAACTTCAGTGAAGGGTGCATACAAATCCTAATTATTCTACAGTATCTGACCCAGTCTAACATCAATGCAAGTAGACTCCTATGGGACATGATATGTAATTTGTCATTCATTTGTATTCGACACTGGTACATTATTGTTTCTTCAGTTTTTGCACATCATTGGATATACATTTCATCCACAAGTTCACAAATTAATAGGCATTTTTTTCAACATTAATCACTTCTTGCTTCAGAACACATGTATTGTCAGGGTGTTGACTTGTCTTTTCATGAGACTTCTTTCCAAACACATTATTTTGAATTTCCATAATCATTTTGAAGCAAAACTCACACACTCTTCATGATAAACCAAAACACTAATATTTCCATTAGATATATAACTGGTTGGAATGAATGATTGTATATCAATATACAATTTCCTTTTATTTTTCAGATATCAGTTCAATTCATTATTTAAAGTTCAAAAAAGTTATATTATTTATTCACAGTATGGTCTATTCGTGGTTTTTCTCTATGTTCATAGAAACAGGGTACACCTATTTGTACCCCCGATTCTAATTTTACATCTTCAATATATTGCTCCCAGAAATGGTGAAAGAAATACTCATGTCACCTCATTATCACAGTAATATTCTGGACAAAAAATGGAAAGGTCACACTTATGATTGTACCAAAGCCTAAATGGAAAGTGAACATGGATTTCTAAAAACATCCATGTCCAGGTTGCCTAATGCTGTCAATTGTCACTCCTATTGGTGACTACATATTTGTCTTTTCCTAATTTATATATTGAAACTCAACCCTGTTGAAAATGTCTAATTCTATCCCTCACTTTATACTTTGCCTGATTTCGTAATGTTTCCATTGATATCTGCTTTTCTACATATTTTCCCCAGTTCAACATAGTGTCTGACTCTTCATATGTGCTGACATTTACATTCACTCTATCACCAAAAGTCTATTGCTAAAGAACTTTTGGTCCAAATCCTATACTCACTCGTCTTCCTAAACCTACCGACTATCTTCCTAATCCTACTGAATATCCCTTTTTGACTGGATGTTCTCTTCTAAATTCAATCATCCAATGTACAAGGTCCTATGCCATTGTATATCAAATTATCTGAGACATCTTTGCAGAACATAATTCAAAGCTAAGTATCCCAATCAAGGGAAAAACCCTTCTGGGCTTCAAAGCATACCTAGATTTCTTTTTTCATACTTATATTTCACCTCTATGTTCTTGTAAATATTGCAGGTTCCCAATCCCATTATTCATCGCACAGAATCATTCGTCACCAAATCAAACCTGTTTTTCACCCCAAGTATACACTGTTCCCTCAATCATTTTACAGAAGAGCAGGGACAGAGGGGTTCTTACAATACAGGAAAGTTGGGGATCTTCCACCAGATGAGAACCTCAAATGTCCATGCACAAATGATACCTGGAGAAGTTGTAGGCAGGTATGAAGCACCTGAGAGAGCAAAAGTCATCTTCCATGGCAAACAACCTGGTCAGGATGAAGGGATGTGTCTGAATCTGCCTCTCTCTTCTTATTGTAGACAAGGTGGAACAATCCAGGCCTGAGTGGAGAGCTGTTCCCGGGTGCCAATGGTTGATATACATTCTACCTTATGAAAGTGTCACAGGAAGTAGGGGAAACCTCCATCTTATGTAACCCTTGGAAGCAACTGTTAGGACAAAGTGGTTGCCAAGGCAGTGACCTCATTCAGTTCCAAAGAATGTGACATACCTCATTTCCTTGGTGATGGAACTCTCTGAACTTGGTATCCAAGAAGCCAGGCACCCAGAGGCAGTCCCAGTCCCAGGCCCAGTGGGCTCACTTGTTTGGATTTACCAAGGACAGAGTCAGTTTTCTTGGTACCTAATGATGTGAGGATGGCCAAATGCCAGGAGAGCTCTGAAGATGGACCTTTCCTGAGAAAACAGGTAGTGGCTAACCACTTTTTCCTGACATCTTCACAGAGTTGGTCAAGGAAACAAGATCTGAGAGAAGACAGGCCATTTCGGGGGAACATAGTATGGCCCACCAGTCAGAGGACACTCCGGATAGTCACAGACCTACTTGGGGGAAAGAGGTGCCTTTGTGGGAGTGGGTGTGGGTTTGTTGTTTTGTCTCATGTTCTGAGAATAGATCGAAAAGGCGGTTTGTTTGGTTTGGAGCAGACAGTTTCTAGTAAGTCATTTGACAAGGCGAGTGTTTCTGTTTCTGTGTATCCCACTGTGTCCGTTGTTGTAGACATTAGAAAAGAGAATGCATTAATGGATGTGTCCTGTCTAGTATAAATCTTCCCATAATTCATCCTGCCCAACA